>NC_034194.2:19238072-19538072 GCF_002021735.2 Oncorhynchus kisutch | reverse complement strand
TGACAGAGCTTGAGAAGATCTGCAGAGAACAATGGAAGAAAATCCTCAAGTACAGGTGTGCCAAGCTTGTAGCGTCCTACCCAAGAAGACTCAAGGCTTCAACAAAGTACTGAGTAAAGGGTCTGAATACTTATGTACATTTTATATTTCATTTTTTTCTTATTTATATTTCAGCAAAAATGTCAACCTGTTTTTTGCTTTGTCGTTATGGGGTAGTGTGTGTAGATTGATGAGGGGGGGAAACAATTGAATCCATTTTAGAATAAGGCTGTAACGTAACAAAATGTGGAAACAGTCAAGAGGTCTGAATACTTTCCGAAGGCACTGTAGGTCATGGTAAAAAATAGATATCATGATGATGACACGACATGCAATGTTCTTCCTTATTACACAGTTACTAAGCCAAAGTTAGTACAAATGAATTTATTTCCCTCTCTTTTGGCTTGAGGCCTGGAAGAAAAACTGTATACTAGCAACCAGTACCTTTCCACTATAATTCAAATATTTACCCAGTACTTTATAAATTCACATCCCTGTATGAACCCCTCAGAACCTGCTGCCTGGGCATCCTGGCCCCTCACCACCACCACCTCACTATATAAAACTAAAACATCACCTCTCCCTGCTAACAGGAAAAGAGGCAGCAGCAAAGAACCAATTTAAATATTTTCCGAGTAATTATCAGATGGCCATCACGGACACAAGGGCATATAAAAGTAAGACAAACATGCAGTGTTTCCTTTTTCTCCCAGGGCTCAGCCCTCTGGTCCCGCTACTCGCTGCCCGTTGCCTCCAAGGCCACGGCATGACACCCAGCCAGATAGATGACTTGGCATTTGCAAAGCAAATTGGCCGTGCTGCATCCAAGACAATGTGTGTCGGTGTCCCTACTAGGCTTATGCAAAGGCCCTCCCAGAGGACAGTGCAGTCCAGGATAGGCCACAGGCAGCGGTATGCAGCAGGGAAAGAATGCTGACTGTGTCCACTAACTCAGACGGTTGGCTAGCTAGGGGACTTTTCCTTTCCGCCAGTCTTGCTGTTTCACCTGCGAGGTGTGAGACAACCCTAGATTTGTCTGACCTACATATAGGCTAAAGACTAGCATTTGTCTGGCGAGGTAGGAGGAAAACAGACACTTGTTTATAGGTTATTAGGTCTGGAGCTGTTGAGTTTCTGTTCTATTTCTCATATACAGGTAACTGCCAACATAATGGAAACATTTGAGTAAATGAGGGATACAAAGTATATTCAACACAGGTGTGGTTCCTGAGTTAATTAAGCAATTAACATCCCATCATGCTTAGGATCATGTATAAAAATGCTGGGCAAGCCATTATTTTGGACATTATTTTGGCTACCATACTATTCCCCCATAGGATGACAATTCCCCCATCCACAGGGCATGAATGGTCAATGAATTGTTTGATGAGCATGAAAACGATGTAAACCATATGCCATGGCTGTCTCAGTCACCAGATCTCAACCCAATTGAACACTTATGTGAGATTTTGGAGAGGTGCTCCAAATGATGGAATTTCTCGTGGAAGAATGGGGGTGCCGCACTAGGCTGCGGTGCGTTCTGTGTACTGCATGCGTTCAATATTTTCAACTCGTACATTGTTTTACCGTGCAGTAGTACAAACAGAAATACTGTACAGTCAGACTCGAACTAGCTAGCTTTTAGCTAGTTGAAAAGCGAAGCATATGTGTCAATTATGGAAAATGCGAGATATGGACCCATCGGCAACCGCCCAACTATATGTACACCCGACCCTAATCCGTAGGCTACAGTCAGACGGCAGAATGATTTTTTGACAGGGGGTGCAGGATGTTTTTGATATACAGTGCATTTGGAAAGTATTCAGATCACTTGACTTTTTCTACATTTTTTCTACATGTTACAGCCTTATTATTTTGTCCTCCTTTTTTTCACTGCACAGCTATTTTCAGGTCTCTCCAGAGATGTTCAAGTTCGGGCTCTGGCTGGGCCACTCAAGGACACTTAGAGACTTGTCCCGAAACCCCTCCGAAACCCCTCTTGGCTGTGTGCTTATGGTTGTTGTGCTGTTGGAAGGTGAACATTTGCCCCAGTCTGAGGTCTTGAGCCCATGGAGCAGGTTTTCATCAAAGATCTAGCTGCACTTTGCTCCGTTCATCTTTCCCTCGATCCTGACTAGTCTCCCAGTCCCTGACGCTTGGCATTCAGGACAAATAGTTAAATCTTGGTTTCATGACACCAGAGAATCTTGTTTCTCATGGTCTGAGAGTCTTTTAGGTGCCTTTTGGCAACCTCAAAGCGGGCTGTCATCCGCCTTTCACTGAGGAGTGGCCACTCTACCATAAAGGCCTGATTGGTGGAGTGCTGCTGAGATGGTTGTCCTTCTTTAAGGTTCTCCCACCTCCAACGAGGAACTCTGGAGCTCTGTCAGAGTGACCATCAGGTTCTTGGTCACCTCCCCGATTGCTCAGTTTGGCCGGGCGGCCAGCTCTAGGAAGAGTCTTCAAATTTCTTCCATTTAAGACGGATGGAGACCATTGTGCTCTTGGGGACCTTCAATGCTGCAGACATTTTTTGGTACCCTGGCCCAGATCTGTGCCTCAACACAATCCTGTCTCGGAGCTCTACGGATAACTCCTTCGACCTCATGGCTTGGTTTTTGCTGTGACATGCACTGTCAACTGTGGCACCTTTATATATACAGGTGTGTGCTTTTCCAAATTATGTCCAATCAATTTAAATTACCACAGGTGGACTCCAATCAACTTCCAGAAACATCTCAAGGATGATCAATGGACACAGGATGCACCTGAGCTCAATTTCGAGTCTCATAGCAAAGGGTCTGAATACTTATGTAAATATGGTATTTCTGTTTTTTATTTTTAATACATTTGCAAATATTTCTAAAAATCTATTTTTGCTTAGTCATTGTGGGTTATTGTGTGTAGATTGATGAGGGAAAATAATAATGTAATCTATTTTTTACAAGGCTGTAACATAACAAGATTTGGAAAAAGGGAAGGGGTCTGAATACTTTCCAAATGCACTGTAGATAACATATGTTTCTGCTTATAATTTCCGACATTTTAGTATGGCTATTTGTTAGTCAACTTGTCTATACTGTAATTAGATACATGCAGCTTCTCTTCTGTCATATGTTGTCCTAGAAACAATATAAACCTTTGCTCACCACAATGTCATAAATGTCATAAAGATAGAATGAATGCTTCAATTAAGTTCTGTCAACTCTTCTTCTTTCGCAAAACAAAATGCAATAACTCTTAAAAAGAAAAACCTGGAAAGATTTTCTGTGCAAAATTTCCAAATTACATGTTTGACCAGTGGTCTATGGTGCATGTACTATGTAGGTACCTGAGCTGAGCCATACAGGAGACTAGGCATCTACTGTACCACCCCACTACCAGATTAGAGGGAGCAATGTAGCCTGTTTTTTGTCTCCCCACTTTGGTTTTGAAATTACCATCACCCACTAATTAACTATTCATTTTTGCAGATGAAGTGTTTGAGCTAGTAATGTACAGGAGAGTAGTGCTGCCCTTACTTTTTTCAATTTGAGAATACACGGAGCTGATAAAACTATTTCTGGAAAATGAATTATAAATTATATTTAATTACCACTAAAACTCCATGAAAAACGATAGAATGACAAACCAAATAAATATGTATAGCAGCCTAGAGGTGAATGGTGGTTTCTCTCCTGTCTTCTCTCTGGTGGTGGTGAGAATGAGGAAAAACTATAGGCTGTGTGTGTGCACTGCGTAGGCCCGTCGGCTTGACCATTTTGGCCAATCAGAACGTTGAAAAAAAATACAAATTCACTGTGTGTCTGCCTTGATGTTCACAAAAGCGGACCCCTCTTGCACAGTGGAACCCAGAACAATATGCGACCACTTGGTTACAGTGGTACCATTCTGCCGAGGACACCCAAACCAGAGTGGCCACTGTAAAGCCGGACCCTGTCTGGAAGTTGCTGTAGCCCTGCTTTGGATCTTTAACCTATATTGACTATTGGCTGAGATGCAGGGCCTGTTCTAGCTTAGTATGTCAGTCAGGAATGTGAATTGTAAATTGGTCCAAGTTGGAGGTAACAATGCATTAAGCTTCTAGTTTATTGAGATGCATGAATACGCCACACCAACAACACACCAACATGATTTTATGGCTGTTTCATAATGAATTTCCTGTAATTCTACATAGTAATGGTTCATGTTCACTACTTGGTCAATTTATTTGATAACATGTTTAATCTATGCAAATAAATTATATGAAGTGATAGTTCACCTCTGTTTTATTCTTTAATAGGGTATATTGTAACCATTGTATTGTAACCATAAGCTAATCAAATCAAAGTTGATTTATGATGCCGTGTGTAAGGTACACAATACAATGAAAATGCCAACACACAATAAAGCTCTCCTCGCAAACAGTGTAATGATATTAAGCTATATGTATTTGTATTTACATTAGGCTATAACCTACAAATAGCTATACCATATAGTCACAGGCCTATTAGGCTATAGGCCTACTGCAAATTATTGTTGTTCCTGAACCAAATGGCAGCGCTATCCTTCAGCACCACAAGTTGGTTCAACTTCTTTAACATCATTACGCAATCCTGGCGCTGTCCTTTCAGCACCCTGAAGGGCACTCCAATCGCTTAAAATAACACTCATCATGATCTGTCGCCTACGCCTAATAGTCCTTCTCATCTCTTAATAATAATAATAATAATAGGCATATTTTATTATTATTATAACAGAAGATCATCACTTCTCACAATGGTGCTCGTTTAGTAAAGTTAGATCAAAGCTAAATCAATGTCTCACAAGATCACATAATGATGAATTCGCATTTTACATAACAGAACCAGATATAATACCATAGCATAGGCCTGTAACGTTTACTGTTCCACCAAAAACACCTCTTAATTTCTAATGAGATTTCAGGATGGTTAGCTGAAGCTGAATAGTCAGACAAAAAAATATAATGTGCCAAAACTGTGCCACCAGGACATATGGTTTGATTGAAACAAAATACAAGAAAGGCTAATAGTGTGTTAACATCATCTGCTCTAATTCGCTCATGAAACAGTAATTCAAGAAGATCTAAATGCATGAAACTGATTGAAATCAATCAAATTATTAACATGGAGATGCAGTTTGGAAGTAAAAAGTAAAACTTGTCAAATGTGAAGAATTTTAATTTACGATGGACAGTGATGATGGCCTATTTTGAAATTAGGTAGCCTATGCCTAACTTGGTGTTTGAGGGTATTACAAATATAACATTTTCTTGAGACAATATGTGTGGGCACATGCAGACCTTGCTATCGAAGGAGCATATGCATTTTCTATAATGATAGGCTATTAAATTGGCTACATCTGTCGGTACAAACTTTGAGGAAAAATGCTCTTCCTCACCTAAAAAAAATAGCACTACACCACTGGTAATATATCAATAATTATTGTTTACAAATGAGCTATGACATAGTCAGGCACAACTTTGGACCCCCCCCCCCATCTCAATGGTTTTGACCGTTTAGAAGTATTTACAGAGATGTTCTCTTCTTTCAATTCGGCCATACAGTTCACCTCGCAAAAGTGATTGCTTATTATGAAATGATTCACTTTACCGTATATATCTAAAAATGAACATATACAACAATTGTTTAAAGCAATACTATCAAAACTATTGCTGAACCTGGACAATCAAAATAACAGCTATTGTAAGCCCTGTTCAGCAGGTAGGCTATTGCCAGATGAGAGTTGTCTTTGGTAGTTTACTTTAATTCTGGTAAAACACCATTTTCAATGGCTCATAGATAACAATGACCTAACAAATGACTTAGGTTGTTACACAACTAATAAAGCCTAATACCACACAAGCCATTTTAGCATTTGAATGCTGAAGTTGCTGCACAGATGGGCAAGATCAGGTACAGGCCGCCTACCTCGCATTGGTCAGCCCGTGAAGCTGGGCACAGTGCGAAATTTGACTAGGCTCCTGATATTGTCTGGTGTTGTTAGGCACGCAAAATTACTTGTAGATCAACACAGTTACATGCATTTCGACACTGAAACAGAAGAAGCATCATTTGTCACAAAAGATTAGGTATTTTTTAGAAAGAATGTAATATGCAGCAAAAAAAACTGAACTGGTGATTAGTACGGTTTGAATTGGTGACATGCATCTTAAACAATTGAATCGGCTGAATCGTTACGTAGCTAAATCGGGTGCATCTGTTTGTTCAAATATCTTAATTCTTTTAAATCTTAATTTTACCCATGAATAATGCTTGAAAAGGCAATGAGAATGGAAGCATCTGTTTGTTGTGGATCTGTGGTTTCAAGCATCTAGACAGTCAGAGTAAGAAACATAGTTATTTACAATGTAGAACATTCACAGAGTGTTTTTTGCTCATTTCTCCTTGAAATAACTTTCCGATTTTGTGCTATATCCTAGTCCCAGATCTGTGTGTGCTATACACCAATGGTCGTTGAGTTGGCAATATACCACAAACAGATCTGAGAGCAGACTCCAATGCCCTAGGCCTCGCGTTGTGTTGTGACTACTACTTACCACTCCAACAGGGAAGGCCAGCACGGCCATCATCCAGTCCCTCAGGCCAATGAGCTTCCTAAGCTGCCTCTCCTGCTCCTGGCTCTCACTTCCCTTGGTCAGCAGGCTGGACAGGTCTGTCAGCACACACACGCCAAAGAACACTGCCTGGATAACCTAGAACAGGGGAGGAGAAGACACATGTAGATCACATCATGTGTACTTCCAGACAGATCAGCCACACACAGAGTACATAATAGTTAGTGCTTTTTTTAAAGTATAGCTGCTCCAGGAGTTATCACAGAAAAGCATTTTCTGCACATTTTAAAGGGATTCACCGGTACTTTAGTATATTTTTTTGCCAGTAATTCTGAAAGTAGCGCCCACGAGCCAAAAGTAGTTCTCGAAAATTATAGATATGTGCACCACGCCATTGCTCTCCCTCTCGCTCTATTGTGTGTGCATCTAGCTAGCTGTACCTCAAATGGCAAGGGGCTGAAGCTCATTGGCTAGAAATAATTTCTAAAAGCTGCTTTCAAACTAAGGATTTTGTGGATAATTGTCACGTAGGTATGAATGAGTCGGGAGACAGACACAGGAATGCGTAATTTTTATTTATTTATTAAGCCCACATTACGGTGTGCCGTTCAAAGGCACGGGGACGAAGAGCAAACAAACACTATACACAACACAGGGTAGAAAACAAAAACAAAAGAGCGAGGAGTACCTCGAATAAATAACACCAGCGCACAATGATTAACACACGGGACGAGACCCGTAATCTGCGCAATCCACAAAGGCACGAAAGCCAAAACACACAGCATAGGTACTCACACGCACCAACGGACATTGTATCAATAATGGACAGCCCAATGGAAACCAAAGGCCACACTTACACGGGTACTAATCAGTGGGAATAGGGGGCAGGTGTGCATAATGAAAGTTCCAGAGGGATCTGCACCAGCAGCGCAACGACACTGGCCTCGAGGACGATCACAGGAATGCAGTGTGGGTCAATCAGGACCAGATGCAGCTGCCGAAGTTGCGTCGTCATTGTGATGTGCCAGTTGCGGCTGCCAAAGTTGCGACGGCATCGGACGGACCGGTTGTGGCGGCATCAGACGGGCCAGTTGTGGCGAAGTCGGAAGAACCAGTTGCAGCTGCCGAAGTCCCATAAGTGCCGGACGGACCAGTCTCAGGGTCGTCGGAGGGGCCATTCCTGCTGTCTCCTTTTAAGGTCCATTATTCTGTCACGTTGGCATGAAGGATCGGGAGACAGAAGCAGGAATGCGTAATAAGGTTTATTATTACACCCAAAACTAGGGCGAGCCGTGTAAAGACACAGGGACAAAAACCAAACAAACATGTACACAAAACACAGGGTTAAAACCCAAACAAAAGAGCGAGGAGTACCTTGAATAAATAACACAAAGCACAAAGATTAACACACGGGACGAGACCCGTAATCATCTGCGCAATCCACAATGGCACGAAAGCCAAACCACACAGCACAGGTACTCACACAACCAACGGACATAATAGCAATAATCGACAGCACCATGGTGAACAAAAGGCATATATATACAAATACAATCAGTGGGAATAGGGGCCAGGTGTGCGCAATTAAAGTTCCGGAGGGATCCGTGACACTAATTGAGGTAAAACGGTAATTCTGCTCATAAATTATGCATGTATGAAATATACATTGACACATCCCGTCCAAAGCGTAAGGTTTAAAAAATGCTTACAAGTCGCCAAAGTACCAAGGCATGTCTTTAAAGCTGCAATATGTAACCTTTTGGGGCGACCTGACCAAATTCACATAGAAATTTGAGTTATAGATTTGTCATTCTCATTGAAAGCAAGTCTAAGAAGTGGTAGATCTGTTCAATGGGCTCTATTTCTATGCTTCCCATTCTTAAGTTTTGTTTTCGAGTCTTTTACTTTCAGTTTTGTACACCAGCTTCAAACAGCTGAAAGAAAATACTATATTTTTGGTGTAATGAAAATATATTTCACAGCGGTTTAGATGGTACAATGATTCTCTACACGATCCATTGCTTGTTTTGTCACAAACTGAAATTAGGCAAACTATTCGAATTTTAGCAACCAGGAAATGGTTGATAATTTTGGGTCACAAAATCAGTAGTTCCTCATCTCTCAAGAGGACAGTAGCTTCAAATATTTACATCACATTATACTCATGAAAAACATAGTAATCCTTAAAAAGATATCTACAATACATTAATACAGTGAGCTCCAAAGGAGTTGGGAGAGTGATCATTTGTTTTGCCTCTGTGCTCCAGCACTTCGAATTTGGAATTATACAATAACTATGAGGTTAAAGTGCAGACTGTCAGCTTTAATTTGAGTGTATTTTCACTCATATCGGGTGAACTGTACATAAATTACAGCACTTTTTGCACATAGTCCTCACATTTTAGAGGAACAAAAGTATTGGGACAAATTAACTTATATGTGTATTAAAGTAGTAGAAAATTAAGTATTTGGTCACATATTCATAGCATGCAATGACTACATAAAGCTTGTGACTCTACAAACTTGTTGGATGCATTTGCTGTTTGTTTTAGTTGTGTTTCAGATTATGTTGTGAATGGTAAATAATTTATTGTATAATTTTGGGGTTACTTTTATTGTAAATAAGAATAGAATATGTTTCTAAACACTTCTACATTCATGTGGATGCGGCAATGATTATAGATAATCGTGAATGAACTGTGAATAATGATGGGCGAGAAAGTTACAGACGCACAAATATCATACCCCAAGACATGCTAACCCCTCACCATTACAATAAAAGGGCAGGTTAGCAGTTTTGGGAGGAGATATGATACTTGTGCATCTGTAGTCATTGTGTGCTATGAATATTTGATACTTTAATACACATACACAAGTCAATTTTTCCCAATTCTTTTGGTCACCTAAACTGGGGGACTTGTCACGACTCCTGCCGAAGTTGGCTCCCCCGCCTGTTCGGGTGGTGCTCGGTGGTCGTCGTCACCGGCCTACTAGCTGCCACCAATCCCTTTTTCTTTTCGGTTAGTTTTGTCTCATTTGTTACACCTGTTCCTATTTTGTATGTGCTTGATGTTCTTCCCTATTTAGCATATGGAACCCGCCCCTTTGTTGTGCGTTATTATTTTGATGTTCACGTTGTATCGTTGGTGTTGTTAGTGCTCTGGACCTTGTTTTGGGTTGGTCAGTGTTTGTGCCATTTCATTTTGGTGCCGTATTAAAGTGCACTTTTCCCCTGGACCTCTCTGCTCTCTGCGCCTGATTCCTCACTACACACCTAGCCAGCCGTGACAGGCCTATACACAAAAGGTGAATTTCCTAACGGTTCACCCGATATGGATGAAAATACCCTCAAAGGAAAGCTGACAGTCTGCACTTTAACCTCATAGTGATTGTATCATTTCATATCCAAAGTGCTGAAGTATAGAGCCAAAACAACAACAAATGTGTCACTGTCCCAAAACTTTTGGAGCTCAATGTATAGAATGTATATCACAAAGGAGTTCAATTGAGGTGTTCTCTCAAATACGATGAATATTCATGTTAAGTATAGAGATAAATACAAAAAATGGAGATAGATACATTCATAGAGGGTATTTTGTATTTAAATAAGCATTATATAACAACTGAACAATTGCATAAACCCCATCCTGTCAATGTCTATCCCCTTAAGCTAGCATATGTCATTTTGTGTGAGTCTAAGAGCAGTCTGTGGCAGTGGTGGAGATTATTAATGCATTAAATTAAGAGCAAGAGAACATAACAGGGTGTCTTTATCTCCACAGCAAAAATCCAACAGGCTGGAAAGTGTGACTTTAATTCTCATTAATTCACTGTTTAATTTAGGATTCCAGGAACCCACATCTTTTTGGTCAGAAAATTGCCTCGCAAAGAGGACAGGGTAGTGCCCAGCAACGGCATTAGTATGACACCTAGCTAACACGCAAGACAGGTATTTAATTTCTCAGAAGTTCTTAGTTGTCTTTATATCTTCTACTTCGTTTTTTGCCTCCGTAACAGCATGTTAGCCTGAGGCTATGCTAAAAACGAATGCCTTCCAGGTCTCTTTCACTAAGATCAAATGCAACAGGTTTGAAAAACAGAGCTCTCACAGGGAATGAATGCCAATTGCTAAGTATAAATCCCTTTACTAGCTCTACGGGCTCTTTTCCCTACCCTGTATCGCAGGCACTTAGGTGCAACCACAGTAATTCCTGGACTGGAGCGCAAGTCATAAAGTGTTGCTCCACACAACTCAAATGTATACAGCTGGGCCAGAGGGAATCTGGGAAGGAGAAAATGGACGCTGCATGAACAAGAGCGAGCCAGTTTATCTTTACAACAGCTATAGGAGTTATGACGCACGTACAATACAATAATTACAAGCCTGAACATATCCAGTGTGTATTAACTATATTAGAGAAGAGCATTAAGGAAACATCAGTTAGCCATTTATAGAACAATGGGAAGTAATGTAATGTATATAGGAACCTAATTACCTCCACAGTTAGCAGAGGCTGACAGGAGAGTACAGTAGTGCATCATTCCTTAGTTAACGTAGACATTAGGTACTGTCCTACACTCTCCCTATCCCTCTTTACACGTGCTGTGTAGCGTGCTGGCCAGAGGCAGAGAGGGAAAACTGGACTGGATGCTCCAGGGACGGGGACACACTTCATATGTACTAAAGAGCCAGACAGAATATATCTCTGTCCACACCTGCCTCACTCTAAGCATCACCTGACACTCTGACTCTGTGGGGCAAGGCAGGGGGGGTTCTGCACTGTCACCGCAGTTATCGGATGCTACTTATGTGCGTGATACTACTTATGTGTGTGCATGTGACACATAACATAGAGTAGATGACACTTGCTCTATACGGTTACTTACTTGGCTTAAAACTGATAAGTTTAATGAACAACTTGGAAGTGAGAGAACAATTTAAACCAAAGGTATGACCCAAACAGACGTTCAGTTTCACAATCTGTCTGCTAGGCGCCTCACTTTTTTCCGACGGAGGCACTATGTTAAACCGCAGCGAGACTTTTCAGATCATTTGATTCCTCCAAACACAGGGGTTAGAGGTTTTGTTCTGTCTATTGATTGATGCGGACAAAGGCCAGCTGTCACTGGTGGTATAACCCCACGTGACAGCCCTGTGTTCTCCTCCTAATGTATCCCCCTGATGGGAACCTAAATCTGACCCAAACACTCAATAATGGATGACTGAGTCCCAATGAAAATCTATCTACAGGTTAAAATCACAGCAAGGTAAGTGAAGTGTTACAGAATTAGTGTTGACAGATCCATGGATGACAGGCCTACAGCTTGTTTCTAGAGTTTCCCATTCCCCCTTGGAAAGGTCTGGTTCGTTGCACAACAGCCTGCGAGCGAGTGGAATGTCTTATTGTGGATAGAGATTGTGCTGTGATGACATGGTTTTTGTTGTCTGTTCCAATAACTTCTCCATATAGCAACCACTCTAACAGGTAAGATGACTCAATTTAGAATTGAGAACATTTAGAATAAGAAATGCTTAAAGCAATTGTAATCCTTACCAATAACCAAACCAGTTATTCAAAAGGCCTGTACATACTGTAGCTGTTTCATGTCAAAGTCAATATATTTCCACCTCTGAGTCACTTCATGTTAGATTATTTTCGTCATGGCAATTTTGTATGAGCTAAAACAAGTATTCCCGAGAAGAAGAAAAAAACATTGATGCCAGAATGAGAGGATCCATTATAATGGGAAGAGACATTGTACAATTTAATTACAGTAAATAGGAAGCAAAATAGAGGAGGCAATTGAAGGACTATTCCTGGAATTAGCATATTGACTTCATATTGTCATTTTTCTTATTACTGTAGGATCACGATTAAAGATGGAATATTGAACGCACGACAGTCTCTCTCTCTCTCTCTCTCTCTCTCACACACACACACACACACACACACACACACACACACACACACACACACACACACACACACACACACACACACACACACACACACACACACACATGCTCTCTCTTGCTCTCACACACACACTCTCTCTCTCACAAACACAAACTCTCTCACACACGCACGCACATACTTTGTTGTGTCAGGATTTATGACAGGCAAAATCAATAGCTGTTGTAATACACAATAACAAAACATTTTATTGCTGTTATTGCATGTAACACTATTGCCATAAAAATAGTTGTAAAATAGTTCAGCAGTGGGCTTCTAATGTGGAAAACATGAGTCATTGGTAAAAAAAATTGACTGGCCCAATAAAAGTGTGTGCTTTGTGTTTATGTGTGTGTGTGTGTGTGTGTGTGTGTGTGTGTGTGTGTGTGTGTGTGTGTGTGTGTGTGTGTGTGTGTGTGTGTGTGTGTGTGTGTGTGTGTGTGTGTGTGTCTGCAGTAGTAGTAAAGCTGAAAATTACAATTAATTTCAGAAAACAAAAGTACAACCGCTCCTAGAAAAAAAGACAAGCAAGACAGAAAGAGAGATAAAGAAAACATCCTGGGTGTTTCCATACAATATGTTTTACTACCCAAACCACATTCTGTTAAAATGACGGCTGTGTGATAATGTAACAGGGGAATCATTTGAGCTCGGGACCTTGTTATCTTAATAATATCATCTCGGTTACCCACGGGGCACGGCTGGCTGCTTAATTGTGATTCATGATATGATTACAATGTTGCAACAGAAGGCAAACCGCTTGCGCGCATCAGCAGCAGCCGAGAAGAGAGGGGCACTTTTTAGTGGGTGTGAGCTTTTTATGTCTAACACGTGCCCAAAAATGTGAGGAATCCGTATTAACGCTGGAAAAAAAAAAACATATTGTAGCGGACATCATAATAAGACATATTAGGCCCGTTTCGCAACCGAGGGTGGGCGGTATCAACAACTGGAGGTAGGTCACTGACCGTCTGTAGCATACCATACTATGACGTGCTACCATTTCTGACCAGGAGCCGTTCTATAGAACAATATTACACTTACCAGGTCTATGAATGTTAAAAACTTCCAGCTACCGCCGTATGTTTGATGCGCGGGCATGTCAATGGCTTTATAATTGCAGAGGATGGAGAAATAGGACAGGAGGATGGCTACCCTTAGCACCTGAGATGGGATGAGCGCCATGTTTTTTTCCCCTGTTTCCTTGTCTCGTCTCCTGCTTTATCCTCCTGACAGAGCGACGCTGCTATGGGTCTCGCACAGAGCATGGGGGTCGTTGCCTCGGAGAAGGGATGCAGACAGAGAGGAGGGTGCGTACGAGTTGTGCGCGCAGAGCGTGAGGGAAGGGAGGGGGGAGGAGGGGTGTTGCCATAGAAACAGAGACCTCAGCCTCTCATAGATGAGGAGAGGCCAGACCACCGCGTGATGCTCTGCATGCATAAAGAGGCTCCTTCAATGATGTCTTCATAGCCTAGTGAATGGTGTAGGCTAGCTAAGATGTGTACAATAATATTTTAACCAGAAATTTCTTTTTTATTTTGGGGGTTAGTTTTAAGCAATAGAAGGCCTACCAGAATGTGGCAACACAAAATCACCATTTATGACCTGACACCAGACTTCTTGAATAAGAAACAATATATTTCTTCTGACATAAATTTAGTTTCAGAACAGAGACAGTTACAGGTTTATGTGTGTAGTTCCAGCGGAGACATTCTAATACATTATACTTTGGCAGAGAGTTTACTATCACTAGAAGAGTTTTACAACTTTACTGTGGTCTCTAGGACACAACGCAACTCTAATTCCATGGCCTTCAACTGCTCTTAAATGCAAGTAAAACTAAATGCATGCTCTTCAACCGATCGCTGCCCGCACCTGCCCGCCCGTCCAGCATCACTACTCTGGATGGTTCTGACTTAGAATACGTGGACAACTATAAATACCTAGGTGTCGGGTTAGACTGTAAACTCTCCTTCCAGACACACATTAAGCATCTCCAATCCAAAATGAAATCTAGAATCAGCTTCCTATTATGCAACAAAGCATCCTTCACTCATGCTGCCAAACATACCCTCGTAAAACGAACTATCCTACCGATCCTTGACTTCGGCGATGTCATTTACAAAATAGCCTCCAACACTCTACTCAGCAAATTGGATGCAGTCTATCACAGTGCTATCCGTTTTGTCACCAAAGCCCCATATACTGCTCTCATTGGCTGGCCCTCGCTACATATTCGTCGCCAAACCCACTGGCTCCAGGTCATCTATAAGTCTTTGCTAAGTAAAGCCCCGCCTTATCTCAGCTCACTGGTCACCATAGCAGCACCCACCCATAGCACGCGCTCCAGCAGGTATATTTCACTGGTCACCCCCAAAGCCAATTCCTCTTTTGGCCGCCTTTCCTTCCAGTTCTCTGCTGTCAATGACTGGAACGATCTGCAAAAATCCCTGAAGCTGGAGACTCATATCTCCCTCACTAACTTTAAGCACCAGCTGTCAGAGCAGCTCACAGATCACTGCACCTGAACATAGCCCATCTGTAAATAGCCCATCCAACTACCTCATCCCCATACTGTTATTTATTTTATTTATTTTGCTTCTTTGCACCCCAGTATCTCTACTTCACACTCATCTTCTGCACATATATAACTCCAGTGTTGAATTGCTATGTTGTAATTATTTCACCACTATGGCTTATTTATTGCCTCACCCCCCTTATCCTACCTTATTTGCACCCACTATATATAGACTTTTTCTATTGTATTATTGACTGTATGTTTGTTTATTCCATGTGTAACTCTGTGTTGTTGTTTGTGTTGCACTGCTTTGCTTTATCTTGGCCAGGTCGCAGTTGTAAATGAGAACTTGTTCTCAACTAGCCTCCCTGGTTAAATAAAGGTGAAATAAAAAATAAAAATGGTGTTCAGATGATATCTGTTTACAACTTTACTGGCAGTCTTCAGGATCCCAAGGCTCTTTATAAGTTTGATATTTGTGTTATACATACCGTCAGCGAGTTCTTATCTTTAATTGATGCTGTAAAACTACAGTACTTTAACCAAAGCAAAACACCATTTTGGGAGTGATGGAATCACCTGAGGAGGAAGAACATCAAAGTGCTGCATGGATCTGTAAAGCTAAGAGAATAGGCCTGGGAACTATCAGGAGTGAATCAAGTGCATCAGATTAGACATCATTCTGGAACAGAAACACACCCAGGTTATTTCTCACTGACACGTTCATTGCGTCATACAGTATTACTGTAATCTATAATTGCCAGCTCCAGTCTCTAAGCTTTTTGAGCGATGTCAGGCGGCGGCAGACTAACTCTCCCCCCTGTTAAAATCAGTTTTATGTTGCGATAAGGCAGCCAAAGAGGTTTATTCTGTAAAAATCCCTGACTGGAGGCAGACAAATGGTTTCCAATCCCAGCTATTAAGAGGATAGAAAGCTGGGGATTACAGGTTCTGGCCTCGGTCCCTCCCAAAGTCAGCACAAGATTTGAAGGCTGACGGAAGGACTTGGGCAGGCAGAGATGGTATGGATGGGCTATCCTGGTATAACCCTAGTATAACCCTAGTGAGAGGCTTTGTGGGTATGCATTTGAGTCCTGCCTCATTCAGCAACGCAAAAGCTCCCAACTACCATAAATGCACAATTTCTACATTTTTCTTCCAGTACACTGAGTTACTCACACACATTCTGTCAGGTACATTCACTTCATGTAGAGTGTAGAACATTTTCTGAATTGCTCTGCAAGTGTTCTTGGCCTGCTGCAGAGTTGCAGGGGTCTGCTGGAGTGCAGGCTCTTGACGGTTTGTGGTTAGCTGTTGGGTGTTTGCTTGAGAGTTTCCAGTGTCACTGTCTGCCTAAAGTGGGAGAGCTGATTCACAGCAAGCTATTTCACACTCATCCAGCTTGCTGTGCACTCTCAGTACACTCGGTGGCTACAGTAGAAAATCAGCCTGCTCTTCACTGTGACGTATTGGCTAGTGAGAGGCTTCTGTAGCCTGTGCTGGGTGAACACAGCATGGGCTCCCTCCCTCTCAGGCTTGGATAGGATCTAGTGTAACCATTGGCATTTAAAGAAGTGGAACACTTCTGAGGAGTGTTTTATGTTGGTCCTATAAAGGCCAGTGGGTTTAGCACAGACCAGTCAAGACTCCAAACTGTCCATCACATCCACATACTGTGGCCTTTCTATCATCCAGTTATTTCTCCTTGAATATGTTTTTCATTCTATGTTGACTGTAGTTACCCAACCCACACGCAACATGAAACAGACTGGGATTACGCCATAGGTGTTGTGCAGCCTAAATGTGGCTGTCACAAATTCCCGTCGGGTTAACTGGGAGTTTCAGTCCTTAATCCACTCAACGTCTGTCCTCGTCCAAGCATCCGTCTTTAATGACTCCCCCTTGCCGCCGATAAATCTCCTCAAACAACACATGATAGGGTGTCCCTCTCACCCGAGTCTTCTTTCAGAAGATGGACACTTATCCCCCACTAGTTTAGCTGTATATGTAAGGTCAGGTTAATCGTCTGGCAGCCAGGGTAAGGCTGCATCTTGACTGACGCTACAGCACATTAACCCTCCTCTCTTCTCCCACTATTTCACACAGATTTCAACACACACTTATAACATGCGAGTGACTGAGCTCTCTCTGTGAGCTGGCAGGCTGGCTAGCTGGCACGTCATGGCGAGGGCCTAGAAATAGGCCACCAAGCCTCATTAAGGCCCTAAATTCGTTTGCCTCGGTATAATGCCCATATACAAACGCTGGCATCCATGGGCCTGGGTGTTTGTGTCTGTTTGCAAACATCAAAGTCTGGCCAATCAATCTAATGAGGAGAATGAGGACACGCATCTGTTGTCTCTCGCCTCTCTCTTACCATTGTCCTCATTTCTGCAATTAGATGTCCCCATGCTAAAACCGCTGCTTTAATCCAGATTAGTAATGACAAATATTTATTTATCTATCTATTTAGCCGGGGGAAAATGTTTCCAGATTTAAACATCGGTGGCTTACATAATAACACATCTGGCAGTTAGCTGAGGAAACATGGGTGATAAGCTAGTCATCTAAGTGGAGTGGCTGTAGTCCAGCCCAACGGGAAGCGTCTTCCATGTGGACTTGCTACACTGTTGGTTGGTTTATTACGGCATTACAATCCTGTAGGTTGGTAAGTGCTTTTTGATTTTGAGAGGGATTATGTTTTTTTTATGGTTTTATCTATTGACTTTGATCATGGCTTTCATCTCTGCCTGTTTGTATTTTGCAACCTTTAGTGATATTAGTATCACTAACCTTGTGGCGGTAGGATTAGTGTTAAAGAGCACTGCCAAGGGTCTCCCTGCCTGCCTCGTGTTCTGATTAGAATGAATCATTTGATTAGATAAAGATGACATGAGACGAACGGCAGAGCAGAACCGCTAATTGTCCCAAAGCCTCTGACTAGCCTGGATGGGGGTGTTGCATGTTGTACATACTTCTGTCTACTTTCAGCATTGTTCTGATGACTGTGTTTAAAGGATGTGGCTTCTAAAGAAAGCTCACTCTATCGTATTCCTGGACCCATAGTTTTGCCACAATTTCCATGTTTATTTGTTTCTTTACAGAAGACTGTCAATGTCCCCAGAGGAAAGGTGGCTCAGCCATGTACCTGTTGTGGAGAATGGAGAGAGGCAACGACAGAGGACCGTGTCTATAGGCCAGGCTTTTGATGGTGATGTGTGAAGAGGCCGTAGGCTGCCGTTAGGAAGGTAAACGCGTGTGTTTGCGCACGACAATGGCTGAGAACACAAGAGCACCACAAAAAGAAAGTGTTGCTTGTACAAACACCAGGCTGTGAAAGCTTCAGAGACAAGCAAACAAAGGTGGCACGTATAATGTGCCACAAAGACACACTGACAGGTGAGGGTTGAATGGAAATAGCATTCTCATAACCTGCCTGTGACATCAAACCTTCTAGCGCGTGTGTCTGTATGACGACAGAAGCGTATCTGATTACCGAGCGGTGCTGGACTGGGCTGGGTCTTTATCTGTTCAATTACTCGGCTGGGTTGTATGGCCTAATAGCCGCAACATCCTAATTTTAGCATGGCAAAGTTCCTAATAAAACCGGGGAATTGCTCAACTGGAAAGAGAGATCACTTTGAGGGAAATATTATTCACAGCGACAGGGTGCATTTTGTCTGTCAAAATGCACTCTACAACCACGATATGACATGATAGCACGTTTACAAATTCCACCTGGATAATAAAGGAAGAGATCTCGTGAGCTAAATGTACACTGGTCACTGATACTGGTTAAGAGCAGTCATCGCTGCTACCCGGAAGGGTCGACGGCAGTGCACACAACTTTACTACGCATAGATCAAAACCTTGCGGTATCATGCTTTACATGCTCACTGAGAGGATCGCAACGACGGGTGCCATGTTCAATTATATTGTTTCGTATAAATCACAGAAATGGTTTCATAGCAGCCACTCTGATTGACTGAAGCTCATAAACCATATGTGAAAAAACAGCTGGTTAAAACCAGATATGAGAATATCTAATATTCACACTGTTCCTATAGAGCTGAAGGGTGTTTAACACCATGTAGTGACAGACTATATATTATAATAAACTCAGTGTGTTGCAAATTAAGGTTAAACAATCCTAAATAGAAGGGGGGAAACTCTGACCAGGAACTATTTGACAGGAAAGGGAAATAATAGCAGGATCAGTGGCTGTGTACAGAGGCCTGTAATTGGGAGAATATTTTGACCCCGCTGAGCCCAGGAAAGCAGAACAAGCTGTCAAATGTGTGCCAAGTCCTGGGTGGAAAGCATCCCTCTGCCAGGCTGCAATTTCTTACCACTTTCTGTCAGTTTCCAACTTCAAACACACAAACATAGTCCCAGGGGTTTAAGAGGTGCTTGCAATAGCCCAGCTTTTTATCTCCCGCAAATGTTCCACTGTGGAAAACTTTGCGTCGGCACAAGAGCCCCAGTGTCCTGAGGTCGTGAAAAGTGAGATGTACCTAATTTCCAAGGAATAGGGGGTACACTGGCTCCCAGAACAGAAGCGGGTGCCTCTGACCTCAGAACCTTGATGGGTACGTCAAATCTTCCCCCACTCAAACAAACAACCAGTATCGCCAAAAGCATAGAGTTTGATTAATAGGTCCGTTGATTCTTGGAGCGCTAGAACTTTCGGACCAGAAGTGAACAGCTATCAACCTCCAGCAAATTCTGAGTCAATTTATTGTTTTATTTCCGGCGTTTTAAGTCGCGTCAGTAGAAATCAGGTCAGGCATACTTACACTCTTTGGGATTGCTCTACTAACACATACTCTGTACCTCTTTTGAACTGAAGTCTACTGGAACTCTGTCAGAGTCAGTATTCTAGTTAACCACCAGGGGTCTTTGTTTAGCTCCGTCTGGTACCATAGGGAAGAGAATACAACTCCTCAGCTGAGAAGCTTTCAACAGGCCTTATATCAAACTACATAGAAATGTAGAGCACTCTCTTAAGTGTCATTACATGACTTAACACAATGAGGCACCTGCCATACAACCAATAGGGTTGAATAAACAAACATGTCAGACTCTTGGTAACATAGGTACAGTATTACCCCATTCGATAACAACAACTGTGGTAAGGGAAACTAAGTATGATGGGACTGAATTATTTCTCATATCTGTATGTGTCTGTCCTATCAGTGAGAAATGATGTGCCTACGTGCCTCTCTCAGGTATGTCTGATGAAGCCTGGGTTGTTTGATCATAGTCACCCGACCGCTTGGCGCAGTTTTTACTGGCTGTTTTACAGCCTTGGCGCGGGAGATGAAAGCAGCTCTTCGTTGAGGATTCACCGGTGGATGCCTGTCATGCTGCGTTAGCTCCCTGCCTCATCACTCACACAAACGGACCTTTGTCATGTGTAACACATACATTTCCTTATGTAATTTCCTGGCAGCAAGAGAGAGAGGCGCTGACGTTGGGTTTCCAGTGAGTGGCGCAGTGCTGAGTGTTAGGGTTAATCAGAGGAGCTGAAGGCTGCACAATAGCAGAAGATTAGTGCTGGGTACAAATAGGTGTGGAGCCTGACAGGGGAGCGGCTATGCCAAGTGGGTAAGCACCGGCAATCCATCAGCAGTCAAGGCCTCATTGTCTCCCAGAGGCACTGGTTACAGCTATGGGACGTGCCTGAGGGGGAGAGAGAGTGTGTGTGTGCGTGCACATGTGTGTGTGTGTATTACTCAGGAACTCTATCATGCTTTCAATGATGGTGGGGAAGGACAACAGGCAGGATATGGGCTCCAGAGACTGTGTGCTTCAGGAAGTGGACTGTCTGATGACTGTGTACAAAATGCTGTGTTTGGACAGGCCTTCAATGGACAAGCTGTGACTTGGCTGTGTTCTGTCTCGGCCATTAGACAATGACGAAGCCTTTCAAGGGGCTTGTCTCAGGGTCTATCTGAGAAGGGATCAGTTGACAATAAGCATTATTGTCACGGTCTGACCATCGTTCGTATGTGTTTTCCTTGTTTTAGTGTTGGTCAGGACGTGAGCTGGGTGGGCATTCTATGTTGTGTGTCTGGTTTGTCTATTTCTATGTTTGGCCTGATATGGTTCTCAATCAGAGGCAGGTGTTAGTCATTGTCTCTGATTGGGAACCATATTTAGGTAGCCTGTTTTGTGTTGGGTTTTGTGGGTGATTGTCCTTAGTGTCTTGATGTCCTTGGTCTGTGTGTATGTGCACCAGTATTAGGCTGTTTCGGTTTTCGTTACGTTTATTGTTTTGTAGTGTTTGTATTTAGATTCGTGTTACGTTTGTTGAATAAACATGGATCGCAATCTACACGCTGCATTTTGGTCCGACTCTCCTTCACCACAAGAGAACCGTTACAATTATGTGTAGGAGCTCAAAGTACTGCATGTCAGGGATTCTCAAACCTTTTGAGTCCGGGGACCCCTTCATCCGGGACCCCCTCATAATTAGAACACAAGTCATGTGCGATGGAAATAGCCTACAGGGATTTTCACTATGACGTCTACAGTACATGGCTGGAGTCTCGGACCCGGGGAAAGAACAGTTCAAAGGCCCACCATCTGAGAGAACATTTTGCAGTTTTGAAGCCAATTTCCTGCAATTCTACACATTTTGCCTTGTGGCAAAGAGACAAAAGCTAAAATGACATTGCATTTATGTTAAGAAAAGAAGTGGCAGTTAGCCTATTGGTTAAGAGCATTGGGCCAATAACTGAAACGTTGCTGGTTCGAATCCCCAAGACAACTCTGTGAAAAATCATCCGATGTGCCCTTGAGCAAGGAAATATAAATGTAAAAATAGAAATAGGGGAATAATAAAATGTATAATTGGTGGTGGAGTACTATGTGATACCAATATCCCTGTGAGTCTGTATTACACACTTTAAACTTATTCCAGAGATCAATTGGACAAAAGTTGTAATCGGGTTAGTAATATTCATTATAAAAATTACATGTAAAAATAAATCAAAATATCCCTCCCCTGACCCCACTTTGAGAACCCTGCTGCATGTTATAGTAAAATAGTATCATCATTTGATGTAATGGATCATAAACATGGATTTACAACTGAACGTAATATTAAACATTCATAATAAGATCAGTCACCCTGTTGCAACAACATAGTTTGATTTACAGTGTGAAACAACTAGTAGCACCTGCTTGGCTCATGGCCCATTATGTTTCAGTGACTAAGTCAGAGTACAAAAAACTTGATCTGTGGGAATACCCTCAGGTGTCTTTGGATTAATAAGTCAAAATGTTAGACTCATGCAGATACTCGTACCAGCAGCCCTGATTTCACCATCTAGGAACACTGTGCCAATGATGCAAGATAACCCAGAAGAGAGATGCTGTTCTAACATGCCGTTTGAGGTCAAGAGCACAGGTTCTCTCTCTTGTTTCTCAAGAGGAAAAATAGCTTCTGTAAGTGGGTGCAGTAGCCAACCATGATCTTTTTTGAATAACTGCATATGATTGTGTTAAAAACATGATTACAAACACAGTCATGCATGCTAGGAGAGACTGAAAAGATTTGTCAGGGGCCTCAGATCCTCAAAAAGTTCTACAGCTGCACCATCGCGAGCATCCTGACTGGTTGTACTACCGCCTGGTATGGCAACTGCTCGGCCTCCGACCGCAAGGCACTACAGAGGGTAGTGCGTACAGTCTAGTACATCACCGGGGCCAAGCTTCCTGCCATCCAGGACCTCTATACCAGGCGGTATCAGAGGAAGGCCCTAAAAAGTGTCAAAGACACCAGTCACCCTAGTCATAGACTGTTCTCTCTGCAACCGCACGGCAAGCAGTACCGGAGCACCAAGTCTAGGTCCAAAAGGCTTCTTAACAGCTTCTACCCCCAAGCCAAAATTCCCCTGAACAGCTAATCAAATGGCTACCCAGACTATTTCCACCCCCCCCCCCTCCCATTCTAGGAAAGGCAGCTCTCTGTTTATTTTCTATGCGTAGTCACTTTAACTATACCTACATGTACATATTACCTTGACTAACCAGTACCCCCTGTACATGGCCTCGCTACTGTTATTTTACTGCTGCTCTTTAATTATTTGCTACTTTTTTTAAACTTTTTTTTTAACTTAACACATTTTTACTCAACCAACGATGCAGTTTTAAGAAAAATAAGTGTTAAGGGCTTGTAAGTAAGCATTTCACTGTAAGGTCTACACATGTTGTATTCGGCACATGTGACATATAACATTTGATTTGATTTGAGATACACTATATATACAAAAGTACAGTATGTGGAAACCCCTTCAAATGAGTGGATTCGGCTATTTCAGCCAAACCCGTTGCTGACAGGTGTATAATATTGAGCACACCGCCATGCAATCTCCATAGACAAACATTGGCAGTAGAATGGCTTTACTGAAGAGCTCAGTGACTTTCAACATGAAACTGCCATATAGGCTGCCATCTTTCCAACAAGTCAGTTCGTCAAATTTCTGCCCTGCTAGA
Source organism: Oncorhynchus kisutch (assembly GCF_002021735.2). Lineage (NCBI taxonomy): Eukaryota > Metazoa > Chordata > Actinopteri > Salmoniformes > Salmonidae > Oncorhynchus > Oncorhynchus kisutch. Next base: position 19,514,482 of record NC_034194.2, on the reverse strand, counting down.
GTTGCCCCGGTCAAATGTAAGTGCTGTTATTGTGAAATGGAAACATCTAGGAGCAACAATGGCTCAGCCGCAAAGTGGTAGGCCACACAAGCTCACAGAACAGGACCACCGAGTGCTGAAGCGCTTGGCACTTAAAAATGGTCTGTCCTCGGTTGCAACACTCACTACCAAGTTCCAAACAGCCTCTGGAAGCAACGTCAGCACAAGAACTGTTCATTGGGAGATTCATGAAATGGGCTTCCATGGCCGAGCAACCGCACACAAGCCTAAGATCCCCATGCGCAATGCCAAGCATCGGCTGGAGTGGTATATTTATGAATTTTTTCACCTTTATTTAACCAGGTAGGCCAGTTAAGAACAAGTTCTCATTTACAACTGCGACCTGGCCAAGATAAAGCAAAGCAGTGCGACAAAAACAACAACACAGAGTTACACATAAACAAACGTAGTCAATAACACAATATAAACATATATGTACAGTGTGTGCAAATGTAGAAGAGTGGGAAGGTAAGGCAATAAATAGGCCATAGAGGCAAAAATAATGATAATGACAATTTAGCATTAACACTGGAGTGATAGATGTGCAGATGATAATGTGCATGTAGAGATACTGGGGTGCAAAAGAGCAAGAGGGTAAGTAATAATATGGGGATGAGATAGTTGGGTGTGCTATTTACAGATTGGCTGTGTACAGGTACAGTAAGCTGCTCTGATAGCTGATGCTTAAAGTTAGTGGGAGAAATAAGTCTCCAGCTTCAGTGATTTTTGCTATTTGTTCCAGTCATTGGCAGCAGAGAACTGGAAGGAAAGGCAGCCAAAGGAAGTGTTAGCTTTGGGGATGACCAGCGAAATATACCTGCTGGAGCGCGTGCTACTGGTGGGTGTTGCTATGGTGACCAGTGAGCTGAGATAAGGCAGGGCTTTACTTAGCAAAGACTTGGAGCCAGTGGATTTGGCGACAAATATGTAGTGAGGGCCAGCCAACGAGAGCATACAGGTCGCAGTGGTGGGTTGTATATGGGGCTTTGCTGACAAACCGGATGGCAATATGATATACTACATCCAGTTTGCTGAGTAGAGTGTTGGAGGCTATTTTGTAAATGATATCGCCGAAGTCCAGGATCGGTAGGATAGTCAGTTTTACGAGGGTATGTTTGGCAGCATGAGTGAAGCAGGCTTTGTTGCAAAATAGGAAGCCGATTCTAGATTTAATTTTGGATTGGAGATGCTTAATGTGAGTCTGGAAGGAGAGTTTACAGTCTAACCAAACACCTAGGTATTTGTAGTTGTCCACATATTCTAAGTCAGAACCTTCCAGAGTAGTGATGCTAGTCAGGCGGGAGGGTATGGGCAGCAAACGGTTTAAGAGCATGCATTTAGTTTTACTAGCATTTAAGAGCAGTTGGAGGCCACGGAAGGAGTGTTGTATGGCGTTGAAGCTCTTTTGTAGGTTTGTTAGCACAGTGTCTAAAGAAGGGCCAGATGTATACAGAAGGGTGTTGTCTGCGTAGAGGTGGATCAGAGAATCACCAGCAGCAAGAGCAACATCATTGATATATACAGAGAAAAGAGTCGCCCCGAGAATTGATCCCTGTGGCACCCCCATAGAGACTGCAAGAGGTCCGGACAACAGATCCTCCGATTTGACACACTGAACTCTATCTGAGATGTAGTTGATGAACCAGGCAAGGCAGTCATTTGAGAAGCCATGGCTATTGTGTCTGCCGATACGTATGCGGTGATTGACAGAGTCAAAGTCCTTGAGCAGGTCGATGAAGATGGCTGCACAGTACTGTCTTTTATTGATGGCGGTTATAATATTGTTTAGGACCTTCAGCATGGCTGAGGTGCATCCATGACCAGCTCGGAAACCAGATTGCATAGTGGAGAATGTACGGTCGGATTCGAAATGTTCGGTGATCTGTTTGTTAACTTGGCATTTAAATATTTTAGCAAGGCAGGGCAGGATGGATATAGGTCTACAACAGTTTGGGTCTAGAGTGGCTCCCCCTTTGAAGAGGGGGATGACTGCGGCAGCTTTCCAATCTTTGGGGATCTCAGATGATATGAAAGAGAGGTTGAATAGGCTAGTAATGGGGGTTGCAACAAGTTCGGCAGATAATTTTAGAAAAAGAGGCTCCAGATTGTCTAGCCCAGCTGATTTGTAGGGATCCAGATTTTGCAGCTCTTTCAGAACATCAGTTGTCTGGATTTGGGTGAAGGAGAAGCGGGGGGGGGGGGGGGGGTTGGGCAAGTTGCTGCAGGGGGTGCTGAAATGTTGCCCTGGGTAGGGGTAGCCAGGTGAAAAGCATGGCCAGCCGTATAATTTTTTTTCTTGAAATTATCGATTATCGTAGATTTATCGGTTGTGATAGTGTTTCCTAGCGTCAGTGCAGTGGGCAGCTGGGAGTAGGTGCTCTTATTCTCCATGGACTGTCCCAAAACCTTTTGGAATTAGTGCTACAGGATGCAAATTTCTGTTTGAAAAAGCTAGCCTTAGCTTTCCTAACTGACTGAGTATATTGCTTCCTGACTTCCCTGAAAAGTTGCATATCGCGGGGGCTATTCGATGCTCATGCAGAACGCCACAGGATGTTTTTGTGTTGGTCAAGGGCAGTCAAGTCTGGGGTGAACCAAGGGCTATATCTGTTCTTAGTTCAATTTATTTTTAATGGGACATGCTTATTTAAGATGGTGAGGAAAGCACTTTTGAAGAGCATCCAGGCTCTTTAAAAGCTACCAGGCTCTTCCTCTACTGACTGGGTGAGCTTAATATCCTTCCAGGATAACCGGGCCAGGTCGATTAGAAAGGCCTTCTCGCTGAAGTGTTTTAGGGAGAGTTTGACAGTGATGAGGAGTGGTTGTTGACCCATTATGTACGCAGGCAATGAGGCAGTGATCGCTGAGATCCTGGTTGAAGACAGCAGAGGTGTATTTAGAGGGCAGGTTGGTCAGGATGATATCTAATAGTGTGCCCATGGTTACGATTTATGGTTATACCTGGTAGGTTCCGTGATAATTTGTGTGAGATTTAGCACATCTAGCTTAGATTGTAGGACAGCCGGGTGTTAAAGGATGTCCCAGTTTAGGTCACCTAACAGTACGAATTATGAAGATAGATGGGGGACGATCAATTCACATATGGTGTCCAGGGCACAGCTGGGGGTCTATATCAAGCGGCAACGGTGAAAGACTTGTTTCTGGAAAGGTGGATTTTTTAAAGTAGAAGCTCAAATTGTTTGTGCACAGACCTGGATAGTATGACAGAACTCTGCAGGCTATCTCTGCAGTAGATTACAACTCCGTCCCCTTTGGCAGTTCTATCTTGTCGGAAAATGTTATAGTTAGGGATGGAAAATTCAGGATTTTTGGTGGCCTTCCTAAGCCAGGATTCAGACATGGCTAGGACATCCGGGTTGGCGGAGTGTGCTAAAGCAGTGAATAAAACAAACTTAGAGAGGAGGCTTCTAATGTTAACATGCATGAAACCAAGGCTTTTACGGTTGCATAAGTCAACAAATGAGAGTGTCTGGGGAATGGGAGTGGAGCTAGGGTCTGCAGGGCCTGGGTTAACCTCTACATCACCAGAGGAACAGAGGAGGAGTAGTATAAGAGTACGACTAAAGGCTATAAGAACTGGTCGTCTAGTGCGTTCGGAACAGAGAGTAAAAGGAGCAGATTTCTGGGTGCGGAAGAATAGATTCAAGGCATAATGTACAGACAAGGGTATGGTAGGATGTGAGTACAGTGGAGGTAAACCTAGGCATTGAGTGACGATGAGAGAGGTTTTGTCTCTAGAGGCACTATTTAAGCCAGGTGAGGTGTGGGTGGGGTGGAACAAAAGGGCTAGCTAAGGCATATTGAGCAAGGCTGGGGGCTCTACAGTGAAATAAGACAATAATCACTAACCAAAACAGCAATAGACAAGGTATATTAACATTAGGGAGAGGCATGTGTAGCCAAGTGATCATAGGGTCCAGTGAGTAGCTAGGTGAGCTGGAGACACGGCTATTCAGACAGCTATCAGGCAAGTGTGCCGGGGCTAGCAGGCCGGGGCTAGCAGGCTTGCAACGGAAGAGCCTGTTGAAACCCACTCGGATGGTTACATCGGCAGACCAGTCGTGATGGATCAGCGGGGCTCTGTGTCGGCAGTAAAGGGTCCAGGCTAATTGGCAAAAGAGTTATTGTATCCCAGGAATTGGCTGGTGGATCTCTTCAGGGTAGCCGGGAGATGGGCCTAGCTCGGGGCTTGCTTCAGGACAGAGACATTAGCCAGGAGTGGCCACTGGGATAGCAGCTAGCTAACTGCGATAATCCGATGTTAAGGTTTAGAGCTTGCGGTAGGAATCTGGATATGTGATAGAGAAACAGCAGTCCGATATGCTCTGGGTTGATATCGCGCTGTGCAGACTGGCAGGAATTGACCGGGCGGAGGAGGCTGGCTGATGTCCGAGTTAATGGTGACGACCGCTAGCAGTGGATAACAGTGGCTAACTGACTACTAGCTAGTAGCTAGTGAGCTGGCTAGCTGCTGATGGGGGTTCCGGTTCTAAAGTATTTTAAAAAATTGCAGATCCGTACCACATTGGGTGAGGCGGGTTACAGGAGAGTATGTTCAGTCCGTAGATGGAAATTGAGATAAAAAATATATAAGAAATATATACGAAGAAAAATATATATACATAGGACGGGACAAGACAAGACAAAATAGACGATCCGACTGCTACACCATTTTGGAACTCAAAAGCTTGCCGCCATTGGAAACGTGTTCTCTGGATTGATGAATCACAATTCACCATCTGGCAGTCCGACAGACGAATCTGGATTTGGCAGATGCCAGGAGAACGCTACGTGCCCCAATGCATAGTGCCAACTGTAAAGTTTGGTGGAGGAGGAATAATGGTCTTGGTATGTTTTTCATGGTTCAGGCTAGGCACGAACATTACAGCATACGTTGACATTCTAGACGATTTCATGCTTCCAACTTTGTGGCAACAGTTTGGGGAAGGTACTTTCCTGTTTCAGCATGGCAATACCCTGTGCACAAAGCGAGGTCCAAACAGAAATGGTTTGTCGGGATCGGTGTGAAGAACTTAACTGGTCTGCACAGAGCCCTGACCTCAACCCCATCGAACACCTTTGGGATGAATTGGAATGCCAACTGCGAGCCAGGACTAATCGTCCAACATCAGTGCCCGACTTCACTAATACTCTTGTGGCTGAATGGAAGCAAGTTCCTGCAGCAATCTTTCAAGATCTAGTGGAAAGACTTCCCAGAAGAGTGGAGGCTTTTATAGCAGCAATGCCCATGATTTTGGAATGAGATGTTTAATGAGCAGGTGTCCACATACCTTTGGTCAGGTTGTGTAGGTTAAGGTGGTTTAGTAGCAATGTTGGATATCTTTAAAATGTTATGTTGGATAACGTTTAGCTTTTATTTATCCTTTATTTATGCATGTGTCCCATTCAAGTATAGGTATCTCTTACCAGGGAGCCCTTGCGGAAGTATGACAATATAACTCCAAGAAGTCCAGCCATGATTTAAAGACATCAGTTAGTTTAGGGCCATGGGAGCTGATCTCCCTTGTGAATGGCTTTCTTAGAGATTAGAGAGAGGATGTATCCATGGTGTTTCCATGGGGACTCCCAGGTCATAGCTGATCTGATGTGACCATCAGCTACCAGAGACAGTAAGCCACTCATGTTTTAGCTGCTAATCCACTTAACTCTACACTGAGTGTACAAAACACCTTCCTAATATTGAGTTGCACCACCTTTTGCCCTCAGAACAGTCTCAATTCGTCAGGGTATGGACTCTACAAGGTGTCAAAAGCGTTCCACAGGGATGCTGGCTCATGTTGACCTAAATGCTTCCCACAGTTGTCAAGTTGACTGGATGTCCTTTGGGTGGAGGACCATTCTTCATACACACAGGAAACTGTTGAGCTTGAAAAACACTGCAGCTTTGCAGTTCTTGACACACTCAAACCGGTGTGCCTGGCACCTACTACACTGAGTACACAAAACAGGCGCACCAGTTTGAGTGTGTCAAGATCTGCAATGCTGCAGTGTTTTTCACGCTCAACAGTTTCCTGTGTGTATCAAAGGCACTTAAATCATTTGTATTTCCCATTCACCCTCTGAATGGCTGTTAGGAGTGTGTATTGGAGGTGAAGTCAGGTGCAGGAGAGCAGAGTGTAGTGAACAGGCACACTTTTTATTCCGGTCCAAAATGACAGCACAAAGTAACATAAAATGTGCCCAAACACGGAACATAGACAAAAAGTAATGCTCGTAACAATATCCACAATTCCAAAATAGACATAACACAAACAATCTTACACAAAGACATGATGGGGAACAGAGGAATAAATACATATGGATTGATTGGGGAATGAAAACCAGGTGTGCAGGGAACAAGACAAAACAAATGAATACATGAAAAATGGAGCGGCGATGGCTGTACGCTGTACGCTGTACGCTGTACGCCGCCCAAACAAGGAGAGGAGCTGACTTCGGCGGAAGTCGTGACAATGGCACACATACACAATCAAGGTCTCAATTGTTTCAAGGTGTCTAAAAATCCTTCTTTAACCTGTCTCCTCCCCTTCATCTACACTGATTTGAAGTGGATTTAACAAGTGACATCAATAAGGGATCATGTCTTTCACCTCGATTCACCTGGTCAGTCTGTCATGGAAAGAGCAGGTGTTCTTAATGTTTTGTACGCTCCGTGTATAAACGTACAACACACATGCACACACACGCCAACACATACTGGAGGAGTTACTGGCTAGATACAAGTGGGTAGCTTAGCTAACGAACTAACTACGTCGGTGACACATCGATGACCCACCAAATGCAAACCCCATTTCTGTTAGAAAAGACAAAGAGGAGGAGTTGTACAGTTTTTTGTGCCCAAAGTCGACTGTTAAAGCTAATTTCCTGAAATTCTACACATTTTAACATTGCTTACGAAGTGTTCATATGCTATTTGGGGGGCACCCGAACTCCAGGGGGGCCCTAATCTCCATTAAAAAAATATATATATTGGTGGGGGAGGAATCGATTTGTTCTTAATATTGGGGGGGACATGTAAGCCATTCCCCTGGCAATTTCGTCTATAGCATATTGAACCATGAGAATAAAGAGAACGTTTACACTGTGGTACACAGTAATTGCACTATGGTATATTTATTAATAGGATATGCTAGAGACATATTTTCAAATTGGTCCTCGCATGAAATGTACCCTGGTCTGTCTGTCTGTCTGTCTGTCTGTCTGTCTGTCTGTCTGTCTGTCTGTCTGTCTGTCTGTCTGTCTGTCTGTCTGTCTGTCTGTCTGTTTGCGTGTCACGTCCCTGGGTGCGCTGCTTAGGGAGTTCCCTTTGTACAGAGCACGGAGGAGAGGGGGACGGGGCCGGATTCTCCATGTCCCTGTCCCTCTACCACCTCACACTGCCTCGCTCCACCGCTTCTTCCTCTCTCTCCCTGGGTCGCGCTGGGGGATCCGATGACGTCACGCACCAAACACACTGTCACATTCTCCTTCTCTCTCGTTCTCTCTCTCTCATCTTCTCTATTCTGGGAAGTAGTTCCACAAATAAACCCTGTGTCTCCCGATCGCAAACTCACGCTCTAAGCTTCGGCGTCTTCCTCAAAAACGGAAAAATCCTGTTGAAGAGCATTTTTTTACTGACAACTTTTCTTTATTTAGTGGCAGCATAAGGTTCGAGAATAGTCCTGCCGTAGTCGATCTTTGCTAATTTTGCTCGTTCTTGTGTTCTCGTGACGTTTTATCCGGCAATTAGCGAAGTGTCAAGAGCGTTGTCATAGGTTGTCATTTCTCTGGGATGTTAGGCTACCAGGACGTGGGGTTTTGCAAGAAACTTTAAATGTGACACGGTAAGTGACTAAATATAAACTGTCAGTTGACTTCCAGTGTACAATTTCGTTATTTTGTAACGAAAAATCTATTGTCTTTGTTCCGTTTATTATAATAGCTATGTGGGGATGGGGAATACCCAGCGCTTGCGCGCAGATTAGGAATGTTGCGTAATATCCTAAGGAATTTGCACAGCCAATGCAGCGGGCAAACGGTTTGTAAACCGATTAAGATGGATTCATGGAGGAAGCTTGTATTCTCTCTCCACGGAATAGTCAAGACCATGCACCTTTCTCTGTCACCTATTTGTATATTATTGTCTGTTATGTGCGTGTTGACTGTCGTGGTCTGTAATTTGATGTAGCCTACATCCTATGTTTCTGTGTGCTTGAATGTGTGTGTGTCTGTGAGAGGTATGGTGGGTGGTACACTAGCCCGTTCGGGGAATGTTCCATGACGTGTTCGCCGTCAAAAACGGGGCCCATTAAGGGGGTTCTCAGGCGCCTGTTTTTTTTTACCCACTTTCTGGTGAAAATAATATGATTTAATGTAAAAAAAATAATTAAAAAAATAATTCGTAAGAGTTGACTTTTTGTCCATTACGTATGGATTACGAATGGGTTGTTTCTGCACCGGATTACCCAACTGCAGCATATGCTGACCTTTGATGTTGAAAATTCAAATTTTCTCCTTAGCTTGTATTTTTTGTTTCATTGCCTAACTGTTATTTCCTCCCAACCATTTGGTCAACATGTATTTCTATTATATTATTGTCCTAATAGAAAGCCCATTTTTCAATGGCTTTTTATAGAAAGATAGTTTAGAGAGATCTGTGCTCTTGCACATACAGTACCAGTCTTTAGGATGATACATTTTCATGTTTAACATCCTTCCTGGTTGTCCAATGTATGTTTGACTGATTGAACCCATGTCAATAATATTTACCTGCTGGGTCCTCAATCCATATTTCAGTCTGTCATCATGACAATGACAGGTGACTAAGTGATGTGTTTTTCATCATCAAAACAGAACTAACCATCAACATGTGATATATTTTCCCATGGAACATGAATGGATTTGCTCAAAGGCTTAACATCCATGATAACAGTCTATTAACATGGTACCATAATTGAAGTCTACGTTACCCAGTGGCAGTTTTTGTCTGTTTCTCATACCGTACCTTCATTTGGATGTCCTACATTGCTTTAATGCAGATACAGCAATAACCTACTATCCCATCATTGTAATTCACCTTTGTTGAGCACGATCTGACTCTAAACGGATATCATTCAGGTTCGGCACCCACAGCCAAAGGCAGAGAGCAGTAGAGTGGCACTGTGGATAGCCAACAAACACTGGGCATGAATACTAAAAGACCAACCTACATGCTGTACCATCTGTCCCACAGTGTTGTAGGAGAGGAGTGGGATATATTATGCCATACTGCACACATATTTTAGCGTGTCTTTCGCAGTACCAGCAACCTGATTGTGAGAGGAGGACGGTGAGGTTGTGAGCCTGGAATACAGAACGTAAGCAGTATGATATTGCTCAATTTCACAATGGTCACTTAGCAGTGGATGAAACCCTCTACTCATCTCTTTGTGTGTGGATGTTTTTGTATTGTGTCTCTGGTTAGGGAGCTGGTCTATTGTGAACCTTTATTTCAGATCTACAGTACCTGTCACAGTATACCGATAAGTCTTTCCTCTACTGACTGCACGGAGACACTGGACCATTTGACACCAGCAGGTTAATGATACAGTCAAATGTTCTGTGGTGGGGTAAATAAATAGTAGTCTAATGTCAATCTCTGCCTTTGAGCTACGGCCCTGAATACACACAGAACACAGAACACAACACACAGCCTGGGAAGAGGAGATCTACTTTGCACCATTGTCGTTTTGGAAGATTCCCTCTCACCACTTAGTTTCAAAGACCAAACCATGCAACACATTTAATGACTTGATTACCCAGAGAGGGAATCGAGTTGGGAACGGAAGACCATGGTATCTAAAACTTGCTGTTACTAGTGGTTCTGCATGTATTATCTATAGTGGTGGCTGTAGTGTATAGATCAGGAGACTGGGATGCTAGGATATTACTGAGCATGGATCCTAAGTATCTTTGCCTTCATGTCACCCTTCAGTGATGGGAAGATGACAGTGACTCACACATGAGTTGTGTCTGGCCCCTTCTAAGTCCTCTAAGCAATCTTTCTGTCTAACTCTCTAACCTTTGTTGTTGTCCCCCGTCCCAATCCCCATGGGGGTTCCCAAATAGGACTGTGATTTAGTGAATGACCTTTGCCTCCCTCCAGGCCTGGGGGCACACACTTTCTAGTAGGCTTAAATTGAAGATATGGCAAATAGGAGTGGCAATATTGTCTGCTATTATCCTTAGTAATTTTCCATCCAAGTTGTCAGACCCCGGTGGCTTGTCATTGTTGATAGAAAACAATCATTTTTTCACCTCTTCCACACTCACTTTACAGAATAAAAAATGACAATGCTTGTCTTTCATGATTTGACCAGATATACTTGGATGTGTAGTGTCAGCGTTTGTCGTTGGCATGTCATGCCTAAGTTTGCCAATTAAAAAATGAATTAAGTATTTGGCAATATCAGTGGGTTTTGTGATGAATGTGCCATCTGTATCAAGGCACAAGGCGAGACCCAAATTCAGACACAGGAGGCAGATGGTTGGAGTCTTACAATGTTTATTAATCCAAAAGGGTAGGCAAGAGAATGGTTGTGGACAGGCAAAAAGGTCAAAACCAGATCAGAGTGGCAGACAGGCTCATGGTCAAGCAGGCGGGTACAAAGTCCAGAAACTGGCAAGGGTCAAAACCGGGAGGACTAGAAAAAGGAGAATGCAAAAAGCAGGAGAATGGGCAAACCGCTGGTTGACTTGGAAACATACAAGACGAACTGGCACAGAGAGACAGGAAACACAGCGATAAATGCACTGGGGGAAATAAGCAACACCTGGAGGGGGTGGAGACAAACTCAAGGACAGGTGAAACAGATCAGGACGTGACAATCTGTTTCAATGATTGAGCTGAGTTTTATTTTTTCCCCAAAATGTCATTTAAGGCTCCAAAGCTTTTTACTATCATTCTTTATATAATTTATCTGTGTTTCATAGTATAGTTTCTTCTTATTTTTATTCAGTTTAGTCATATGATTTTCTCAATTTGCAGTAAGTTTGCCAATCGGTTGTGCTTCCAGACTTACTTGCCATACCTTTTGCCTCATGCTTCTCAACCATACAATTTGGGTTTACTACCATTTTTATTGTTCAGAGATGTGGTGGGTACTCTCTTCGTTCACAGGACTTTATCCTGCTAACTGTTCCAAATGTCTGAACTGAATTTGGTAAAAGGGCTTTTATGCACTCTGTGCCATCGGCTTGGAACACCTTACAAAATACTTTTAAACTGGAAGAACTTCTCCCGATTGGTGTTTATAAATCAGGATTTTGAGGCTGATTCCCTGACCTGATTCCCTGACCTGATTCCCTGACCTGATTCCCTGACCTGATTCCCTGACCTGTCAATGTTTTTAATTTGCTGTTTTATGATTGTGTTATACTCTTGTGAATTCTATGGTTTTTACTAGATTACTTGTAGTTTATCATGTTGTCTGTCTGTAATTGTGTAATGACTTTGTGCTGCCTATCTTGGCTTGGTCGCTCTTGAAAAATATATTTCAAATCTCAATGATCCCTTCCTTGTAAAAAATAAATAAAAATCCTCATCAATCCAAGGGGAGTTAGCAGTTTAGCAGTTTTTACAGTCATTTTCTTAATGGGTGCATGCTTCTTAGTACCCGGAATACTAAGAATACCAAGTGCAGGATCTGGTTGCTAGTCATTACACACCACAGACCAGCAAATATTCTTTACATCTTCAACATAAGAATCACTACAAATCTTATTGTATGACCTCTTTTACACTATATTAGGCCCAGCCTTTGGAACTTTAATGAGGACACAGAGGTCCAAGCACCAGGATGACCTTCAGACTAGTCGGTCCCTTTGATCTCAGTGTGGCATTGTGGATCCAAATCATATTCAAATGTATGAGATGGTCAGAGATGAGTCAAATGGTTAGAGATGGGTCATTGTGACCGTGTAGTTGTGGCTGTTTATCCAGGGTGTACTGCAATGGGTATGTAGGTCTGTGGTGTTGCTTGCATTACGCTAGAAATGTTTTCACGTCACAATACACTCAGACACCTGTGTCCTACATCTGACGCCATGGAAATGTCTGTAACTCTGAAAACTGCACAGGATCCTGACCTTGGCTTGAAATCTTCACAATCATGTGATCACAATAACAAAAACAGCGTTGACACAGGTGACTCGATGTTCAGGTTCCCCCCCCCTACAGTATCTTTATGTAAGGTGTGTGTGTGTGTGTGTGTGTGTGTGTGTGTGTGTGTGTGTGTATTTATATAAACAGTGTTTTCCGTAAGTACATGGATTAGCCAACCAAATATAAAAATTAACCACGGGTGGGAGAACAAGCCCTATTTTTGTGGCCTCTGGTACATTCGAATGCCTTGATTCCATATGAAATACCCATATTGGTAAAAATGAGTTGTGTTATTGAGTAGAAAGACATTATTTTACCATTAAAATGACTGAAAATGTATGATTTCAGTATGCTAGTTGTTTTAGGCCTATATGATCAGGACTATTAAACCGGTCTTCTCTTGAGATTAAAGTCATATTTATACTGAGCAATAAACTCAACATGGTAGCAATTTCAAAGATTTAGTTACAGTTCATATAAGGAAATTGAAATAAATCAATTAGGACCTAATCTATTGATTTCACATGACTGGGACTTGGTGAGGATGACCAGCACGCAGATTAACTTCTCAGAGATGGTTTCTGACAGTTTGTGCAAAAATTATTCAGTTGTGCAAACCCACAGTTTCATCAGCTGTCCGGGTGGCTGGTCTCAGATGATCCCGCAGGTGAAGGAGCTGAATGTTGAGGTCCTGGGCTGGCATTGTTACACGTGGTCTGCAGTTGTGAGGCCGGTTGGACGTACTGCCAAATTCTCTAAAATGATGTTGGATGGAGCTTATGGTACAGAAATGAACATTCAATTATCTGGCAACAGCTCTGGTGGACATTCCTGCAGTCAGCATGCCAATTTCACGCTCCCTCAAAACTTGAGACATTTGTGGCATTGTGTTGTGTAACAAAACAGCACATTTTAGAGTGGCCTTTTATTGTCCACAGCACAAGGTGCACATGTGCAATTATCATGCTGTTTAATCACCTTATTGACATGCCGCACCTGTCAGCTGGTTGGATTATCTTAATGTTGGAGAAATGCTCACTAACAAGGAGGTCAACAAATGCACAACATTTGAGAGAAATAAGCTTTTAATGTGTATGTTTTATTTCAGCTCATTTAACACGGGTCCAACACTTCACATGTTACATTTACATTTTGAATCAGTGTACATTGTTACTGCAATATATGAATTGCCACATTGATGCATGTTCTTCAGATAATGTATTGTATTGACTCTGCTGCTGTGGACACATAGTGTAAGAAAACCAATGTAATTTTGTAATTTGGGTGAACTATCCCTCTGACAGTTTGGCCTGTCAATCAATCACTGTCCGTGGGATTGTCAGGGGAGGGGGCAGGATGTTTATAAATCACAGAGTTAGGGTTTCAGATCTGTCAATTAGTCACTGTGGGTGGGACTTTGGGGGAAGACATTAGATTAGTAATACTGTCAGAAAAACTAGTCTAGTCTACTCATTAAATTTAATGTATTGTGTAAAAAACTGAATCTAATCTACTGTTCCAATTGAGTTTGTGGCAAAACCTAAGAAAAAAGGTTGTGAGAAACAACATGTGTAAATTCACATGGAGCTGACTGCGGCCAACTAGAACGCACAAAAAAATAACACAGTTACTGAGAGGCAGTGACAGACAGCAGACTAACAAATCTTCACTCGCTTAGTGACTGACAGGCGCCTTTCCTATCAATAGATCACTAGAAGATGTTTGGCTACCCAATGAGCAAGGGCTATTTTGTTTCAAAGTTCCGTTGGTCCCATAGTGACAAATGACATTGTTTTGATAGCAACGTTGCTATGTTAGAATCAGCTATTTTTTTGATTTTTTTTTAAACTACGCAAGTCAGTTAAGAACAAATTCTTATTTACAATGACTGCCTACCCTGGACAAACCCAGACGACGCTGGGCCAATTGTGCACTGCCCTATGGGACTTCCAATAACGGCCGGATGAGACACAGCCTGGATTCGAACCAGGGACTGTTGTGACACCTCTTGCACTGAGATGCAGTGGGTATGGGTAGCTACCGCGAGAGTTTGGACTTCTATCAATGTTAAAATGAGGGAAGTAGCTAGCTAGGACACCGGTAGAAAGTGTAATTCGTCACCCCGGAAATAGCTAGTTATTTTCCATTTGTTGACAAACAGTTTTCATTAACTGCTGGCTAGCTTCCTTAGCCTGCAGGAGTCATTTGTAACTGTGGACCCCGTGCAAATTGGGTAGCATGATCACGGGCTACTCAATTCGCACGGGGTCCATTGTTAGTGAGGATTTAACAGAAATCCAATCTCCTGTGGTAGCTATCCATAGTTGACGCTAACGTAGCTATCAAAACAATGTCATTCGTCACTATGAGGCCAGCGGAACCTTGCTAACAAAGGACTCTGTGCATACTGGGTGGCCCGTACTCATTGGCTAGCCACCGATGCATGTCGTTCATTCTAGCGGGAGTAGGCTATACAGACTTTTCTGACAAGTGAATTTAAACTTTTAAATGAAAGTAAGCCTAGTTAATAAATGAGGTGGAAAAAGTAGCCGGCTGACAATGAGTCTGTTATCGGCTATTTAGCCGACCGCCGTCGATTATGGAAAACATTGTGTAAACCCCAGCAGTGTGTATGTGTTCCTCCTCACAGCTCTCAGGCCCCAGAGGTAAGGTGATAGGGCCACCTGTGACTGGGTCCCTGAGAGGGGCCCTTTGAATTATTCACTGGCACCGTGCTCCCTGCACCGTATACAGTTAATGGGCTGACGCGGTTCAGTGGTTCACCCTGCTAAACACTCACCCTGCTCTGTGGTTTCCCCTATTAGCTGCACATGTACACCTGCAGAGCTAGGAGGCAGGGGAGGGGAGGGGAAGAAAGGGAGAAGAGGGGGGGTGATATGTAGCGCTGACTACAGCTCCCCTGGAGCAGCAGTGGAACAAGGAGGAAATGGCAGTGGTAACCAAGGCGACCCCCCCCCTCTCTCTTTCTCTCTACAAGGATGCTTTGTTGAGCCAACGCTGGGCTAACAGAATGTGCCTCCTGTTGCCCTCCTCGAGTGTCGTTTGGCCCATGTTTGCGTAGGGTCTGCCGGGCCGGGCTTCCGAAGAAAATTACCCTCAGATGGCTTGAAATAAGTGGTGGAGGGAAATTGCAACAGTAGGAAGCTTGATAACATCTGCACCTGTGCTCTGTGGCTGTAGCCCAGTGCAAAACCATAGCAGGCTGTTCAAGGCTAATGGAAGAGAGTAGTCCTTCAAAAGAGAAAGACAGAATTGGTGAAAAAACATGTAATTTGTACGCCTACTAGTTGTATTCTCCCTCTTGTGTATCATGACACACTTTCCTTAAAAGGGAAAAGCCTGCATACATATACTTGTAGATTCTTGGCGTATTTGCTTTCCTTAAATGAACGGGTTTTCTCTGAATAAAGTGTTGATTTACAGTGTAATTGGTCCTAGCTGGGTATCAGTGCAGACAGGCACAGTGTGGCCGGATGGGGCTATTCACAGCTGAGTAATGACACTCCTCCTCAGATGCTGTCATGGACCACATTGACTATAACCACATAATGGATCAGTGTGACACACATGCACACCCACCCACACACAGGGCTATATGTCTTCTAAATGTGAACCCCTGTCAATGGAGCAGGACATGGCCACTTAGGAAACAGAGGGGCAGCAGTGCAGGCACATTCTGACAGAGAGTCAACACATGGAGTAGTCTTTGTGCTGTTGTCCTCCTGCTACTCCTCCTCCTCTGGGTGACTGAAAGGAGTGTATCTCCTCCGCCGGCTGTGCCGATGCCCTGGAGGAGTGTGAACGCTGTGTGACGTCCTCGCTAGTCACTCGCCCTGGCTGCAGAACAGGAAACACTCATGGCCTCCTCCTTCCTGCTCTCAGAAAGAGGTAGTCTCTCTCCCTTTCCCCCGATTTCTTTCTTTTCTTTTGCTTTCTGCAGCGGTAAAACCAGCTGAGACCTACTTTTATGGCTGCACTCTGCCAGCCAGCAGCCACTGATGGTGTGTCACTGGCTCGATTTATTCCTCCTCCGCTCCCAGTCAGCCAATCAGACCACAGCTGCTTATGCTAAAGAAATATGATAATTTTTTTCTCCCGCTCTGCTCCCGCCTCTGAGCAGCGAGCAGTGCTAGAGGCAGAGAGAGAGTGAGCAGGCAAGCTAGAGAGAGAGAGAGAGAGAGAGAGAGAGTGAGGGAGGGAGGGCTGCAGACAGTAGAAGGGAATAGTTCTTATTCTCAGAGCCGTGTGAACGGCGCTCGTAGAGGCTTTTGCGACTTGGACTCTGTGGCTGTGATTTCTACCCCCCGCCCCTCTCCCCCAAGGCTCCCCATCGCTGAAGGGATGCAGAGGACACCGTGTCAGGTGGGCTGCTGTGAGGCTTGGCTCTGGAATACTGCTGAATAATGCCGGGAGAGAGATAGATATGAAGGAAGCAAGATAAAGAGAGAGAGAGAGAGAGAGTGATACAGAGAGAGAGAGAGAGAGGTCTTGTCAGTGTGTTTCAGTGCTGCTCTTGTCACCTGCCTCTCATCAGCCAAGGAGGTGAGGTGACATCACAGTGACTATGTAGGACAGAGGACGGGGCACAGAGGACAGGGGTGAGAGCAGAGAGGGTCTCTCAGGGATGGTGGTAGAGGCTCCACCACACCACCTGAAGGAGAAAGAGGAGCGTAGCAGGCTGACAGGCACAGATACATAGAAGAAAAGTGTGGCGAGCAGGTTCACTGTTCACTTTGTGCAGAATATACATGAATACCAATTTACACTTTCACTGTGTTTGTCTGGGATTTGTCATGGTCATGCACGTTTAGCCACTAGTCTTTATATTCTGACAGCCCGTTTCTCTCTCTCCCGATCACAGAGTGTGTGAAGAGGGTGTGTGCCTGGATAACTTTGCCAGGGAGAAGAAGTCTGACAAATCCCAGAGGTATGTTCCCTGTACTCTACTGACTGGACTGTACCGTTTTTCATCTGTATATCTCTGGTCAGCCATTTCCATCGTTCTTTACACAGGACAGGAGCTCCATCATAGAAGGGACAGCTCGCTAGAGGTGTTAACGTGGGAATTTCTGTCTAAAAGTGAGAGATCTTTAACAGAACCAATGAAGCCGTTTTTCTTTTTCGCATAATACCCATCATTAGAGGGTAAAATGGCAGTCCCTTTGTCTGATAGACGGGTTAGAATGAGGCGTAATGTAGTTATTTTGTAGAATTATTCTCAATGTCTGAATACCATGGTAACCAAATGACTCCGTTAATGATCTTTTGCCAAGAGTATAATATCCGAAAATTTAGAATGTTTTTTTGTGTGCGCTTTTTCATCCATTAACATATTAATGCCGCTAGACTAATTATGGTGCAATTATTTCTATGCAATGGGCTTGATAAAAGAAACAGTCGGCGTCAGATGATGTTGTTGACGCTGTTGACAACGTGCAGCAATGTAGCCTTTGAAGGTTTAAAGAGCGTCCTTCTGTCACTCGTGTCACCGTGTCATATCCTGTTCCTTTATACGTCTCTCTCTCTCTCTCTCTCTCTCTCTCTCTCTCTACTGCTTCCCTTTATGCCTTGTTGCGGAGGTGGTGTGTATTCCAGCTGCAGCACAGTTCTTTGACTGACTGAGGCTCTCAGTGGGGCTGCAGATAGAAAAATACATGTAAAACACTGATAACCATCACACTCTGCTGAGTGTGTGTGTGTGTGTGTGTGTGTGGGTGCGCCCGCCCCACACGTCCGTCAGTGTTAGTGTGTGAATGTCAGCATCTCGTCGTCCCCGGTTCACACAGGAAGTGGGAGTGACAGTGTGGGGGTGCTTCAGTGCTACCTGTGGCTGCGAATCGGGGTGACAAGCCTGGCAGTGCCAGTGCAGTGCACAGGCAGGGAGAAATGTCACTAATTGCACAACTTTGTGTGGCAAGTTGCTCAACAAGAGAAAAGAGAGACTTCTTCCCTTCATGTTTGAAAAGGAGAGCTTTCCAGTTCTTGAAATGACTATGGTTTTATCGATACGTTATTAAATATTATATTGCAATAGAATTTGATACCGTTTATTACTTCAATATTTTTTCCTCATCATTTTGTACCATATAGTAAACTCTGGGTTGGTAACTGTTTATTTTCCCTGCAGACACAATCCAATGGTATTAAGTGCTTAGTCGGTTAAAAGGAATTTATAATCTTGTTTCTCTCCGCCTTGGGATCTGTCATCATGCAATGTTTATGTTTCCGAGCTCTATTTTTCTAAGATGACAGGAGAGCACTGTAGTAGAGCCCTCCAGTTGTTGTTTCATCTGCTAATTGGAGATTCATGCAACCCCCTGGAAAACTGTGGGATCCAAAATGGCGTCCAGTGAGTCAGCTGAGCAGCAGGAGCTGTCAACAGCCGGGAGGGGTTAGACATTGGTTCGTCAAAGTTCAATATAGCGGATATTGGGGGTGCAACTGAAGCTTTTAGTGGAGTGGGACGCATGGTGTTTTGGGAGGGAAGACGTGGGAGAAGACGTCAGTCCTGAACAGTTTATGGAGGCTCTCTGTATTTAGGTCATGTTCTGTCCAATGGAAAATAGTTTCCATGGGTCTTCAGTGTAGACAGACAGACAGGGAAGTAGGATTTATACAGTCTTGCCTGCGGGTGTATAGCCATAACCCCTCCCTCCCACAGAGCACCAATGGACTCTCACACATAAGTGGGGTGAGCTTAATGTGTTATAATTTATGAATAGTGGCTTGATCCATGGTAACATTCATATTATTATGCCAAATTATTATCAATACCTACGTTCATTGTCCAGTGACTTCTTGTTTCCGAATCAGTACGTTAACCATTAAGGTATATTTACTCATAGACGGTGCTTGCATTGTACAAGTGACAGTCGTGTCTCGCAGTACCTTCCTTCTGCTGTTATCCATAGCTTCATGTTCCCAGTGGAACTGCCTGCCATGCTTACAGGTCAACCATGGCCACTCTGGCCCTGCTGTCACCCCAGCCCAGCCCAGCCACGCACCCAGGAGGCTCATGCGAGGTAGGATTTGAGTTACACTGGTGCTTATTTCGTATTCAACAGGAAACACTCCCACCCCACATCCATGTCGACAAGAGTCTGTCTACTGTGAAGTTTAATCCCCATAGGAGAGTGGCTACTGTAGCAGAAGGTCAGACTACCATGCGCTGGGTCAGATAAGGCTTCTCTGGTCTACTCTTTCCTTTGGTGTAGTAGTCTCCATGTGCAGTGTCATACAGGCATACAGAGGTGGAGGTGGCTCAGCTCTGTGGCCTGTCACGCGATGCCCTTGAGTTCAGTGCTGTCACTGTTTGTCATGCGGCATCGGCCCAGCCAGCTCAACTCCCTCTGAAAGCAGCGGGGTTCTGTCAGCACCGCCATCTTCAGCCCTAAGCCCAGAGAAAGGTCAATGCTGCCAGGCGGGAGGATCGGACCAAGGTGCTGGGGCTCAGATATTCACACACCTGGCAGGGAGAGCTCGGACACAGAGAGAGATCTGCAGCTACGCTGGTCACCAGGGCTAAACCCCATAATGAGCCGTCGGCTCCCTACTAGCTCAGATCAGCTCCCGTCTCCCTGAAGCAGACACATTTAGGTACATCATGATGGGTTGGTGGGATTTAACAATCCACACACGTAGACTTTCTAGGTAAGTAGGTGTGCGTAAGGCAAATAGGGTAAGACCATGAGACCTCTGGCGCAGTTGGAGTGTGTGTGTGTCTGTGTGTGTGTGTGTGTGTGTGTATGCCTGTGTGTGTGGTTATGCCTGTGTGTGTGGAAGGGCTCCAGGCGTAGAAGTGTTGTCAAGCTGCCGTGTCCCCTCTGACCGTATGGCCATGGGGAGTCCCAGCAGGAGAGGAGAGCAGGCAGCTTACCACAGCTATAATGTGCTAAAGCAAACCCAGGCACAGCAACACACTTATTGAATACTGGGCCCCCAAGCACTCCCTGGCCTCCACTGGACAGCCAAGCCTAGTAGGAATCTACCCGACACTATGACTGGGCTGTCTTTAGGGTTTCAGTCTACAGCATCACTGCCATAAACCACCACCAAAGACCGAAACCAAAAACCTAAACATCGATCTCCCTCGTCATCCAAAATAAAAGGGTCCACTCCAAG
Source organism: Oncorhynchus kisutch (assembly GCF_002021735.2). Classification (NCBI taxonomy): domain Eukaryota; kingdom Metazoa; phylum Chordata; class Actinopteri; order Salmoniformes; family Salmonidae; genus Oncorhynchus; species Oncorhynchus kisutch. The sequence continues at coordinate 19,494,138 of NC_034194.2, read as the reverse complement.
AGAAACACACAGCCATATTCATAAGTGGCCAAAGAAAATGGCCGGCCACTTTATGAACCACAGCAGGCATTCCAAAAGCTTGTCATGGACTGGGGAGCTGAGGGGGGAGGAAAATAGATGAGCGCTATTGGTCAGCCCGGCATTTGCTTTGATTCAAGCTGCCGGTGTGGTAGACAATAGATAGAAAAAGAGAGCCCTAAAGTAGAAAGACACATTCTGTTACTATGGGAACCCTCAGCACGCGGCTCAGCACGTCCTTGGCAGAATCAGATTGAGAGTGTAACAGTATGGACGTACGGGGCTGAACAAGGGAGAGAAGAGGAGGGGGGCGCTCAGCCTGTGAAACAGCTGTGGCCAAATATATTCCCCCCCTGGGGGGTTAAATATGGCTGCTAAGAATTAAGGCACACGTGATTGCCCTGTGTGCACACGACGTCTGCCTCTCATGTAGGTACTCACAAGCCCAACACGTCAGTTAACTAGAAAGATAACCTCCCCCCTTTCTCCTTAGCCCTCCCTCCCCCTGACTGTCTCTCTCTCTCATTCTACTTCTCTATTGATTGGATACATTAACAATTGATATCCAGGAGTCAGGAGCAGTGGCTAGACTGATGGCTGTGCTAATGTGAGGAGGTTGTTAGCTGGCTCCCGGCTGCTGCTGCTGACTAATTGTGTTGTCTGGGTTTCACCTTCATCAACACACGAGGGATAGGTGAGCAGTCGATATGTTGTAGCACAGCACGAGCTGCTATTTTGCCTGTTCATGCTGGTGTACACAGGGGGCAGCAGCATGCCAAAACGCTGCGTCTGCATCGGTGTGGACTTAGAACAAGAGCTCTGCTCGGCGTGTGTGCAGGAGTCTTGTCAGATCTGGAGCGGAGCTCACACACATCTATGAACATGTTCAGTTTCTAACACATGCACGTTCATAACCGTACAGAACCATGATCACATAGACTCGTATGCAGGGAATTGAACGGTGTGTGTACACATACACTTAAAAGTCACATTTATTCCCTAGCCACCACGTGAACACGATCTCTGCTTATAAGCAACTAGTCTCCGCACATCGGTACATCTCCGTGAGTCCACACCCATTCACCCCTGTTCACCCACATGAACCCATTATTCTGAGTTGTATTGTGTTACCGTCATTTTGTCCTTTCACTCTGTGTCCATGGGGAGGAAAATACATGCATGTCACCCACACACACACACACACACACACACACACACACACACACACACACACACACACAGTGATCCATTTCCCTTTGGTGCTGGGGGGATAGATAACAGAGCATTTTAATGGATGGATTGAAGCGTCGCTGAGTACCAGTTTGCTTGTTCCCATTTCATGCAGATACCCAGAAGTCCTTGGGCAGGCCTTATGTCCTTAGTCAAAGCACATGGAAAGCAGTGTTTGGGGATGAGGAAACGGACGGCGCTGCGGCTCAGTACAGTAAAGGCATAGCGAAGCACGGTTTCATTTCCTCTTCCTCTTCACCGCACATGCAAATGATGCGCTCACAAACTCACGTCTGTGCAGCCATGCATACTTCCTGTTTAGGGAAGCTGCGGAAGCGTGCAGAGTTTGCGTCGGTCCGTCCTGATGAGAGAGATGGAGGGGGAGACCAAGTAGGGCTGGAGTGATTGCACCCACCAAGATACGCAGACCTGCCCCCTGCCTTCCCCTTACCTCCACTCTACCTCCCCTGTCTTCCCACACATGCTGAAGGGGGTCTTGATTAGGTACGGACTGGTACGACCTGAGTGTAACCTGTGGGTCCTGAAAAGCCCATACCATTGCTTACCTCAGTCTCCCAGCTATAGTGTTGATAGACAGTAAGCTGTATCACAACATTTACATGGGCATTTTAGTCATTTAGCAGATGCTCTTATCTAGAGCGACTTACAGTAAGTGCATTCATCTTAAGATAGTACATTTTTCCTCAATAAAGTAGCTACCAGCAAAGTCAGTGCTAGAATGGAAAAGTGTAAAGTGCGAGTGTTAGTTCACAAAAGGCAAGGGTGAAGATGGATCTGACAAGCTATATCCTGTGTTACTATATCATTAGTGCAGTACACTACAGTTCTACCATAACCCACCACTACAGCCAGACCAGTCTAGGTGGTACGGACTGACTGGACCAAATAGGGATGATGAGCTACAGTAGCCTGCAGAGCTGTGCTCTCCAACCCTTAAGCCCCCCTCTGTCTGTCTCCCTGGACCCTTGCCTGCCTGCCTGACTGCCTGCTGCATAGAGGACACTCCACAAAGGGATCCTCATCTCACACCTGTTCCTCCCTGCAACCGTGAGCTTGATCCCCCTGTCTCTCTCTCTCTCTCTCTCTCTCTCTCTCTCTCTCGCTCTCTCTCTCTCTCTCTCTTTCTCTCTCTTTTGCCATGGCAGAACAGGTGGCGGGCTCGCAGGAAGAACCAGTTGGTCTCCCCGGAGCCCGCAGCTGTGCCAGGCGGTGACTAAAGTGCTACTTCACTACGCCCACGCTCTCTAAAGAGCAAATGGCAGGAGTGTCACTCGTTAGCTCGCTCTGCTCGCTGAGTGCCGATGGAAGTCTGGGGACAGAGAGGGGGGGTGCGGGCAGGAGAAGGAGGAGATGGAAGCGGGGAGGGTGTTAAGGGGTGGTGGGGACTGACTGAGGTACATGATTTTCTAGGAGAGAGAGAGCGAGAGATTAGTCGTTTTTTCAACAAAAAAATCCCACTAATTTCAGGCACTTACACGTGAAAGAGGAGAGCGAGAAAAAAAAAAGTTTTTCCGCCCAGTGAGATTTGTATGAATGGTAAAGGTTTGCCATTGTCACCACTTCCTGCTTGTGTGTCCTGCTACTGGAAGGTTGTCATTTTATTCTCAGCATGACTGAACTCTCAGTCCTTTACATGGACACATGTGAGTTTGTGTGTGCACGTGTTTGTGATTGCATGTGTCTGTGCGTGAGCCTGTGCGTGAGCCCTACAGGACAGTGCTGCCTGCTGAGGAGATGGATAGAGCCCCTCTGACATTGCCATATTTGCACTTCCTCTCTCTCCATCTCTTAATCTGGCCTGTCTGTCATTAGCCGACCCCTTGCTGTTCAGCCTCATTCAGATTGCCTTTCACTGCGTTAACCAGAGGAGGGAGAGAGGAGAGAGACGTGAAAGCTGGACAGACGGTGTCTCTTCTCTTTATTGACTCCAATGATGAGATGATGGGAAGATGACGATGATACCCATCCACTCTGCAGTCAGAGGCAGGAACCATGGATGCGTCACAGTATTTGATTAGCCACAGTTGGCCACTCAGCCTGAAGCACTCCTTACACCCTTACCTCACACCAGACCAAGATGTTTGTTTTCATTTGGGGGGGGGAGTGAAAAAAGGTCAATAGCTAGGAAGATGTGACACTGAAAGTCGGAGCCTGGTTTAGCTCACATGGCAACATCACGTCAAACGCCTATAAAGTGCTGACGAAGTAGCAGGCCAGTGTACAAACCCAGGAGAAGCATCCCTCTGTGCACGCAAGTGTGTGTGTGTGTGTGTATATGTGTGTGTACGTGCTCTCTCCACTATCCTCCAGCCTCCTTCTCTGGCTCTTATATAATACCCTCTTTAGCCCAGAGTGTATTGACATGTATGGGATGAGAGTGGCAGGGGATTGGACTTTTCTATTAGCCCTCAGGATTAGCTAGCGCTCGCTAGCTCCCAGCTTAGCTCCCAGCTCCCATCACAGGCAGCCAGGGCATTAAAGAGAGAAATCTCTACATCACCAAAGTCGTCATGAATTTGTAAGGACCCCAGAAAAACATGTTTTGAATGCTGAATTTCAATACTGATGCTAGAACTTCAAGCAAACAGACAAACAAATTGACAAGAAACCTAAGTAGGCCAATATTATTCGTCCATTTTTTTGCGATGGGTGCTTTTGATAAGTTATATGTACGATATGCGTGTCTTTGCATGTGATTATAGCTGACTCTCCCTCTTGCCTGGAGAGGCTGCCTTTTCCGCCTGTGTGTGTGTTTGTGTGTGTGTGTGTTGCCATCCATCACAGAGCTGGGCCCTTGATCACAGGGCTGGCAGTCTTCAGACGTCTTCAGCACTGAATCTACTGTGAAGCGCAGTGTCAGAGGTTCTGATGAATACAACCCCCCCCCCCCCCCCCCCCCCCCAAAGCCCTAGCGATCTGTCTGTAAACATTGATCCTCTTCCTCATCCTGTCAACGCGCAGCGACACCCCAAAGACAATATTTGCAAAGAGAAAATGGTTCCTTTTCTCCGTACGTGTCAGAATATCTAGCTCCGCTCTGAAGCTCTTCTTTGTTTGTCCTCGATCCTTTTAACTGGCGAGGCGAAGAGGCATCTAAAAGAGCGTTTTGATGTATATGTTTAAACGCTCTTTACTGTGTTCCCCTGTTTGACATAGTAAAAATAGTGGTGCTTTGTTGCCACCTGCAATACGATCAGCGCAGTCTGACTACTACGTGATGCAGCACCACTTTACAGACACAGATACTATTCCACTGACAGCTCCAGACAACGCCATCAGCCTGATATTCAACCTCTTTGTGAACATGAACTAGATGTGAACATGAAAGCCAGTCAGCTATTAGTGTATTCGGCGTCTGTGTGTTTTTAGCAGGCTTCGTTTGTCTAGTCTCGTTTACCATTTTGAAGTCGTTGGCACTTTGTTCAGTCTTGGTGGGCACCAGTCAGACAGGCATGCCACCACTCATTTTCTGATATGTAGTGTATGTTATCTTAGCTGTCAGACCCATACATGGGGGTTTATGTTGTTCAGTGTATTTATACAGTATGTTCCCTATCCTATATCTAAATAGGTTGATGGATGCCTAGCACAAGGGACAAATTGGAACAGTTGTGGAATCATCACTTCCTCCCACTCGACACCTGCTTTCAGAGCTGCATCCTGCTCCTCTCCAAGCAGACTGTGATTTTGGGCTGAGAAGAGGAGGCGTCGCCATTGCACACTCACTCACGCACGCACGCACTCACCCACACCCACAACACGAACACTCTCACATCTTATTTAGGTGGGCTGAGGAAGGGAAGTGTGAGCTGCCTCTGTGTCATGTCTCTAGTGCTGCCAGTGACCAACGCTGCATATGCTTTAGCATCCTGGCTGTGTCAACACCACGATCTACGCACCACCTCTCCTCCTCCTCCTTCCTCTTCCCTCCTCTCCTGTCTCCTCCTTCTCTCCTCTCCTGTCTCCTCCTTCCCTCCTCTCCTGTCTCCTCCTTCTCTCCTCTCCCCTCCTCGCTTCTCCTCTCCTCTCCAGTCTGGGCCCACCGCACCACACAGCAGAATAAATCAGGGAATAAACACACCTATAGCGCACCACAAAACACTTGGAGGGAAGATAAAGAGAATATTTGCGGAACCCCCAAATTAAAAATGGTGCCACCTCTCATTCGGAGCACGTCTCAAATAAAACATAGTCTTGCAAAGGCATAATCACTCAATCTACACCAGTGTGCACACACCCTACCCCCTGGACACAGAAAGCAGGTTGTGTGTGTGCGATTTCAAAACACTTCCAATGCAAGTGGCATACATAGCTAGTAGTCCTGTAGGGGCTGTGTCTTGGCAGGCAGGTATGCACCGGTAGCCTAGTGGGAAGTTTCTCTTTTATCTGATTTCTGGCCATTTTCTCATCCCATCTGGCAGTTGGCAGATCCACAGAAGCTGACATTGTTGCTCCTCTCCTGAGTATCTAATTTAAGCATCCGATCTGTCAGAACTGCATTGGGAGCCTTCAATCTTCCATGCTGTGGCATGCTACACACTTCCCTCACAACTAACAACTCTTATCTGTATTGCAAGACAGTTCGTACACAACACCGACTAAAGTGGACAGGCAATAATGAGGAGTAATGTGCTTTACAGTACAGCGCCCGGGCCCGCATGCATGGAATGGATAAGAAGAATGCCCTCCATCTCTCTGTGATGTGTTCCTCCATCCTCAGTTCACCACTCTGCTCGCCATAGAATTACTAGCAAAGTCAGGGAGCTGTGTGTACAGTTAGTTCATCCATGAGAATACCTGTGTCTGTACAGAATGAGAGTTAGAGACCTGGGCAACACTGGGCCGTATCACTCAGCGCTGACAGCTACAGGAGAATTGATAGTCCTGGGATCAACTCTGTTCTAAGTCAATGAGGAGTAATTGGAGTTAAGTGAGCCCTGAGTATCCATGCCTACTGGGCAGGATACTACAGGGGAGATGCTGTTCTATGTGTGAGAGGCCCCACTGAATTTACAAGCTGCCTTCCTGTAGAGCTACAGTTCATACAGTATATTGGTGTACTATGCAGTATGAATTAGGCCAATGTATTATTTTACTTGCTGCAAGAATGTACTTTTTTTTGCATTTGAAATATTGCGATGCAAAAAGTACTGTAAAAGATTGTGCAGAAAGAGTTTAAAAATAAACACTGTTTTACGTCTTAAGGAGTGCATAAATATTATTTGGTGTTGAAAGGGAGTCCCTGTAGTTTCATTTGAGGTGTCTGATGTGCCACTGTATAGAAAGCTATAATTTAGGTGTTTTTTCTCTCCCAAGCAGAGATCCAAAAAGCTGCTCTGGCAAGTTTGTGGGATATATAAATATTGAAGCAGCAAATTCCGATGCTAGTCGAGACTGTAATCCTGTAAAAGATGGCTGCATATTTGCTCTGTCTTTTTTTAGGCAACATACATTTATGTGAGAGATTTTGGTCAGCCTCTCACACAGAGTAGCACTGCTGTTTAGCTACAGCCAGATGGGGGAGACCTTGTTAAGGATAGCGTTGAGAGACTGAAGGGAAGTGGGGGCGGATGCTTCCCCATCCGCCAGGTGAGTTGAGCAGTGTTTAAAGCATCATTGTTCAGCGAGACCCCCCCAGAGAAGGATCTAGCCTGAGGCCTGGGTCCGTCTGCCTTCTTTAGTACTCCTCACAGATGCCAGTTTTCCCCAGCCTGTCTCTCTCCCTCCCTCCCTCCCCTGCCTGCTCTTGTCTGCACACAAACTGCTCTTTGTTCGTCTCAGAATAATGTTTCCGCTCCATATGCGCACACTCATGACATCTCCTTAATTCCTTGAATGGATAAGGAAAACGATGGTGTGTGTTGGTGGCCTTGTGAGGTGATTAAACCACACTTGAGTGTGAGGCTGATATCACAATATGCATAGGTGACTAACTGTTGGCGATGTAGATGTTAGTATTGATAACTTATTAGGTTAGCCCTACAGAACAGCAGGGGAGGAGAGAAGGATCTGCTCCAGGATACAGATGAATCAGTGCGGCTGCCTGACTGGTGTTACCCATGTGGTCCGGTGTTTGCGGAGGACTCTATTAAAGCTAGTAATCTGCATAAACACACAGCGGATCTGAGGAAGGCCCAGCAGCAGGCAGAGAGGCAGGGAGGCAGATTGATTCCCTCTGCTGGGACAGACCTGGGCTCTCCGCTGATGAAACCCGGGTCTGTCTGCTCTGTTTGACTGGGGACCTTAGCTCTCTCTCTCTATCTCCCCCCACCCGCATCCTCTCCTCCCTTCTCTCCCCTGCCTTGAGCCACTCTGTTGCAGTAGCTCCGGAGCCTCCCGCTGCTTCTCAGCCTCCTGTTTCTGGGATGGGCTCGGGGAAGGACCTAAAATTAGCAGCTCCCCCTGCTCTGTTTTGCTCGGCACGGACCGCTTAATTAGCTGTAGAACACAGCATTGCTTAGCCCGGACTTGTGCCAGGGATGCATTATATAAGCGTTATATCATTTGATGCATATTTTATGCTGAACAGCGCAGAGAGAGAGTGTTGCTTGATGGTGGTGCCCCGCTCGCAGACCTGCGCTGTTGAGTCAGATAAGAGGCAGAAGGTGAACTCTGCTCGCAGAGTTTGACATGGAGAGAAGTTACTTTAACCAGTATACAGAGGCAGCGTCTCAGAGGCTGGGGGTGCTACTACTGTATTCTCCACAGGCAGTGTAGTTAGTGTGGTATTGGTAGAGTGTATGAATGGAGGATGATTGGCGTACTTGTAATCATCCTGCTGTGAAGATAATGAGGTCACTTATTATTTTCAGTGTGTCTATTTGTAGCGCCGCTCATTCGTCGAAGACAAATGACTTGAAACAACAGAGGTGCAAAATGAATTTTGCCTCCAATCTTATACACGTTCACCATCTAGAACTACCTTCACTATATGAGTCAGCATGCGTGCTCGTTATACAGTAGTTATACAATATCCTCTAAATACCCACTAAATCCACAGAGAAAGTAGGTTTCGTAGTGGTGTAGTTCTCTATGGGTAAGCGACGTGATGTTGTCTTCTCTGCTAGCTGACCTACAAGGACATTGCCAGACACAAAGTGTCCTGTGTAAAGGCCTGTCTTTGTTGATGTCTTTGAAGAGATCAAATACTCTTGATTTATTTATTACTAGTCGTTTAAAAAAATATTTTTAATAAGTGTACATTGTGACCATGGTTACTTTTGTACCATCTCGAATGTTCTTTCAGTACAGTTGATGGGATGACCGTGGTAATACAAGGGGCCTTCAACAAAGCAATGGCATCCATTTAGCGTGACAATGTTGTGAAAAGTCACACCGTTCTTTACACTAGCTAGGATTACACACGCACTACTGTTACATAAGAAATTGCAACATTCACACAGATCAAATCACAACACCAACAGAGGCATCCATAACATAACATGATATGAAGTCACAGATACAGTTGAAGTCGGAAGTTTACACACACCTTGGCAAAATACATTTAAACTCAGTTTTTCACAATTCCTGACATTTAATCCTAGTAAAAATACCCTGTTTTAGGTCAGTTAGGATCCCCACTTTATTTCAAGAATGTGAAATGTCAGAATAATAGTAGAGAGAATGATTTATTTCAGCTTTTATTTCTTTCATCACATTCCCAGTGGGTCAGAAGTTTACATACTCTCAATTAGTATTTGGTAGCTTTGCCTTTAAATTGTTTAACTTGGGTCAAACGTTTCAGGTAGCCTTCCACAAGCTTCCCACAATAAGATGGGTGAATTTTGGCCCATTTCTCCTGGCAAAGCTGGTGTAACTGAGTCAGGTTTGTAGGACTCCTTGCTCGCACATACTTTTTCAGTTCTGCCCACAAATGTTCTATGGGATTGAGGTCAGGGCTTTGTGATGGCCACTCCAATACCTTGACTTTTTGCCACATCATTAGAAGTATGCTTGGGGTCATTGTCCATTTGGAAGACCCATTTGCGACCAAGCTTTAACATCCTTACTGATGTCTACGAGACATTGCTTCAATATATACACAATATATACACATAATATTTCTTCTTCATGATGCCATCTATTTTGTGAAGTGCACCAGTCCCTCCTGCAGCAAATAACCTCACAACATGATGCTGCCACCCCCGTGCTTCACTGTTGGGATGGTGTTCTTCGGCTTGCAAGCCTCCCCCTTTTTCCTCCAAACATAACGATGGTTATTATGGCCAAACTATTCTATTTTTGTTTCATCAGACCAGAGGACATTTCTCCAAAAAGTACGATCTTTGTCCCCATGTGCAGTTGCAAACCGTAGTCTGGCTTTTTTATGGTGGTTTTGTAGCAGTGGCTTCTTCCTTGCTGAGCGGCCTTTCATGTTATGTTGATATAGGACTCGTTTTACTGTGGATATAGATCATTTTGTACCTGTTTCCTCCAGCATCTTCCTTTGCTGTTGTTCTGGGATTGCTTTGCGCTTTTCACACCAAAGTACGTTCATCTCTAGGAGACAGAACTCCTGAGCGGTATGACGACTGCATGGTCCCATGGTGTTTATACTTGCGTACTATTGTTTGTACAAATGAACGTGGTACCTTCAGGTATTTGGAAATTGCTCCCAAAGATGAACCAGACTTGTGGAGGTCTACAATTTATTTTCTGAGGTCTTGGCTGATTTCTTTAGATTTTTCCATGGTGTCAAGCAAAGATGCACTGAGTTTGAAGGTAGGCCTTTAAATACATCCACAGGTACACCTCCAATTGACTCAAATCATGTCTATTATCCTATCAGAAGCTTCTAAAGCCATGACGTCATTTTCTGGAATTTTCCAAGCTGTTTAAAGGCACAGTCAACTTAGAGTATGTTAACCTCTGACCCACTGGAATTGTGATACAGTGAAATAATCTGTCTGTAAACAATTGTTAGAAAAATTACTTGTGTCATGCACAAAGTAGATGTCCTAACTGACTTGCCAAAACTATAGTTTTTTAACAAGAAATTTGTGGAGTGGTTGAAAAACGAGATTTAATGACTCCAACCTAAGTGTATGTAAACGTCCGACTTCAACTGTATATAGCTGCTCCCATAGTTTAATAGAACCCTATAAAACTTCCCATTAAGAATATTGTTGTGTGTGCAAGCCAGGACAAGCTAACAAAGCTTGTTGATTTTTCGGAGAAATCCCTAAATAAATATGTGTCATGTTACTTCCCGAAACAAGACATGTTTACAACCGGGGCTAAGGGCCCAGTGACTCCCTTTCTTGGCAGCACCGTACACAGGGAGCGGGAAAAAGCATGCAGGTCCTCATTAGGAGTGAGTGTGGGAAACTAAAGTAAGGAAACAGGATCGCATCCAGGATCGGCAAGTCGTTGGCGGTCTCCAAGGTGAGAAGGTTCCCACAGAGACTTCGTCATTGAGGATTTAGTTTGGTTGGAGGTTGATGCCATGTATTGGGATTCCATTACCTGACCAGTTACCAGACCAGTTGACTGTGTCTGCTTTCTTCAGCGTGGCACTCCATTTATGTTAGCTAACAGCTCTGTTTACACATCCATCAGGCAGCCATGGAATCAATCGCTGGGCTGGGAGCTAAGTGTTTCATTCAGTTGTATTCCAAACGGAACTAGATGGATCGACGGCACATGCATATGTGGTGTTTCGTTCTATCCATTTGGTACATGGGAATTCATTTCATACCGTTATTGGTCTTTCAGAATGAAATGATTGCCATTACAATTGACCTGCTTGGTCATATATGTGTGTGTGTGTGTGTGTGTGTGAGAGAGAGAGGGAAAGAACATTCAAGGGGCAGCCCATTGTAACTTCAGCCTGAGCCTATCAGCCTGCATGTCCTTCAACACATGTCCATCCACAAACAACCTCTCTGTTACTCTACTCCCCAGCCAGGCCATATAATGTAAATGACAGTCTGCCCAGGCAATAAAGATGAATGGTATGTCTGTGCTTTCGCTTGGTTGTCACTGCTGGAGGGAGTTGTTTTTCGAACTCAAAAGGTAAGATTATCATCTCAGTCGAAATATGTAAAGAGACGTGTCATTCTGATCATGTTCCTCTATAAATGTACTGTCTTCTAGAACACGCTTGCTTATTTGTGGTGTAGAGCATCGTGTATAAGGATTTAAACCCGTTTACTGGATATTCATGTCATTGAAATGCTTTTTATTTATTACATCTGTCAATATTCAAGATGCCACTTACCACCCTCTCAGAGCCTCCTACTCGGTTCCTGTGTGCATGCCACAAATAGCTACAAATTGGCTGCCATTAAAACCTGTTAAAACCCAGATTATGTAAATCGTCTGTAAAACTGAAAGGTGTGATGCATCCCAATTAATATCATGTTTGATGAACATTTCATTCAGCCATCTGTGATGGAGGATTTGGGCTGACAATTGTCTTTCGTTTAAATAAAAAAAGTGGCAAATCACAAAAATGTGATTATGAGGCGATAATGCTTTTTCCAGGGCAATTATTACAAATGATCATAATAATTGAATTTTTTATTAACTCCCATCCATGGTCTTTCATGAATCACAACATTATATGACCTATTAGTTGGCTGCAACATTTGGTTTTGATTCAAGTTTGAAAAACATGCATTTTCAGTGAGCCAGCCTGAACCCAGATATCTTTTGGTTGTTTTGTTCTTGAGGCTGGCTCTTAGTGAGTCACCTGCACTTCCATGCATTGCTGTTTGGAGGGGTGCTGAGGGCCATCCGACCTCAGCAGGGGTGATCTGTTTGGGAAGCCCCCGCATAAGCCAGCTGATCTGAGTTAGGGCCAAGTCTAAAATTGGTACTGCTTGTCTGGCGGATTTTGGCGTAAACTGACACTCTAGTGGGAGTAAGAAAAGGCCATGGGGGAGTGGAGTGGAGGGGGGGTCTCTGGGCTGTTCTGCCTGCTTTGCCTTACTGCCAGGGGCAAAAGGTGCCCCGGGCAACATAAGACCCTGTGGAATGACAGGGACAGAGAGAGGGGCTCGGGAGAGACGTTCAGTTTTCGGTTTTCGCACCGAAAGGTTTTCATCGCCGGAATCGGGGACAGCTGTGGGATACCCACTCGGCTGACGGTGGAAAACACGCAGACAGGCAGGCGGGGTTGCGTTGTGTAACTACTAACCGGGTCCCTGATGGCTGGCTGAGAGCGAGTCACTGGCTTGCACTCCGATGAGCAATTGTGCCTTGGGTTGCATGAGAGCGTGTTTGTTTTGGAGGGGCTGCTGAGTGACTGTTTTCATGATCGCTTGCTCTCATTCTGTCAGGCTCCCTCACGCTCCCCCAAGGCTTGCTGGGGGGATCCACCTCCTGGCCAGGGAGCGTCAGGGGTCGCCAGGTCAAATATGACATTAGAGAGGCCAGGAACATGTGACAACTGTGTTTCTACTTCTCTCTCTCTGTCCCTACCTGGCTAAAAGGAGAGAATGGAAAGTGATATATAAAGTGATTAAATGTGATGAACTCATTCGATATCTGCTTATTCAATAAGCGTAAAGGAGCACATTTGTCAAGTTAAATGGGGAATGATGTGAGGGAAAATGTTCATTGAAAAATGAACAATGTGTTGTCTGGAGGTCGTACAACCTGCACTCAATACCATAACATTAGACATACAGTGCATTCGGAAAGTATTCAGACCCCTTGACTTTTTCCACATTTTGTTACGTTACAGCCTTATTCTAAAATGGATTTTTTTTAACATTCTCATCAATCTCACCAATCCTCGACTTTGGCGATGTCATTTACAAAATAGCCTCCAATACCCTACTCAACAAATTGGATGCAGCCTATCACAGTGCAATCCGTTTTATCACCAAAGCCCCATATACTACCCACCATTGCGACCTGTACGCTCTCGTTGGCTGGCCCTCACTTCATACTCGTCGCCAAACCCACTGGCTCCATGTCATCTACAAGACCCTGCTAGGTAAAGTCCCCCCTTATCTCAGCTCGCTGGTCACCATAGCATCTCCCACCTGTAGCACACGCTCCAGCAGGTATATCTCTCTAGTCACCCCCAAAACCAATTCTTTCTTTGGCCGCCTCTCCTTCCAGTTCTCTGCTGCCAATGACTGGAACGAACTACAAAAATCTCTGAAACTGGAAACACTTATCTCCCTCACTAGCTTTAAGCACCAACTGTCAGAGCAGCTCACAGATTACTGCACCTGTACATAGCCCACCTATAATTTAGCCCAAACAACTACCTCTCTCCCAACTGTATTTCATTTTAATTTATTTATTTATTTTGCTCCTTTGCACCCCATTATTTTTTTATTTCTACTTTGCACATTCTTCCATTGCAAAACTACCATTCCAGTATTTTACTTGCTATATTGTATTTACTTTGCCATCTTGGCCTTTTTTGCCTTTACCTCCCTTCTCACCTCATTTGCTCACATTGTATATAGACTTGTTTATACTGCATTATTGACTGTATGTTTGTTTTTACTCCATGTGTAACTCTGTGTCGTTTTATCTGTCGAACTGCTTTGCTTTATCTTGGCCAGGTCGCAATTGTAAATGAGAACTTGTTCTCAACTTGCCTACCTGGTTAAATAAAGGTAAAATAAATAAATAAATAAAAATCTACACACGCCATAATGACAAACAAAATGTTTTGTTGATGAATTTATAGCAAATTGGGAATTAAAATAAAATAATGAAATATGACATTTACCCATTACTCAGACATTGTCCCGAAGCCACTCCTGAATTTTCTTGGCTGTGTGCTTTGGGTTGAGCGCTGAGGGATGGTGCCAGGCTTCCTCCAGATGCCAAAGAGTTCAATCTTGGTTTCATCAGATCAGAGAGTCTTGTTTCTCATGGTCTGTGTCCTTTAGGTGCTTTTTGGAAAACTCCAAGTGGGCTGTCATGTGCCTTTTACTGAGGAGTGGCTTCCGTCTGGCCACTCTACAGTACCATAAAGGCCTGATTGGTGGAGGGCTGCAGAGATGGTTCTCCTATCCCCACAGAGGAACTTTGGAGTTCTGTCAGAGTGACAATCGGGTTCTTGGTCACCTCCCTGACCAAGGCCCATCTCCCCCGATTGCTCAGTTTGGCCGGGCGGCCAGCTCTAGGAATAGTCTTGGTGGTTCCAAACTTCTTTCATTTAAGAATGATGGAGGCCACTGTGTTCTTGGGGCCCTTCAATGCTGCAGAATTTATTTGGTACCCTTCCCCAGATCAGTGCCTCAACACAATCCTGTCTCTGACCTCTACGGACAATTCTTTCGACCTCATGGCCTGGTTTTTGCTATGACATGCACTGTAATGGTGGACCTTATATAGACAGATGTGTGTCTTTCCAAATCATGTCCAATCAATTGAATTTACCACAGGTGGACTCTAGTCAAGTTGGAGAAACATCTCAAGGATGATTAATGGAAACAGGATGCACCTGAGCTCAATTTCGAGTCTCATAGCAAAGGGTCTGAAAAATTACGTAAACAAGGTATTTCGTTTTTTTTGCTTTGTTTTTGTGGGGTATTGTGTGTAGATTGATGCTAAAAAACAAAATAATTTAATCCATTTTAGAATAAGAATGTAACGTAACAAAATGTGTATTGCTATTAAAAATGTAGTGTGTGTTGCATGCTGTGGGGACTTCCTGTATTCCTCTTGGTGAGCTCCAGGAGTGTATAAGTGAAACCCACTGCTCAGCTTTAAACATAAGAATACAGAGAAGGTTCCAGTTGTCTGTTTTTTCCTTCTCTCTCTCAGTGTAGCTCTCATGGCCACTTTACATTAGGCACAGATATGCAATATGTGGCTGATGAAATGTAACATCTTTAAGAGGGCCATTGTTACTTTTTTTCTCTTCCTGTTTTATAGAAAGTTCAATATGATTCCAGGTCTCTGATCACTTGCGTTGAGGTTAACTACTCCTGAAGGCAATGGTTTTCAGAGGGATACGGTGTCGTATTGCCAACCTGCTTTTGGGGGAAACGTATTATTTCATTCCCCGTCTCTCTGCCTGCTTTAAACAAGGGATCCGCGTCGCAGTGCCCTAAAAACTTCCAAAAGAATATTCTTTTCAGCTCCTCAAGTATGATGCAAGCATTTCATCGAGGTAGCTATGTTGGTTAATTATGCAAGTGTTAATAGGAAATCACTCTTCTAACAGGATATCAGCGCGTGTAAAATACTTCCAGCAATACTTGAGATGAAATATTGATGCTGTAAAGGAGGGGATGTAATGGAGGGGATGAAAGTCCTGTTTGTTTGCTCTTGTCCCAGAAAGAGGCTTATTGACTTTTTCTAGCATACATTTAGGTTATATTCTTTTTTGCCATTTTGTAGCCTTTTAAAAGGGTACACTCCACTCAGAGTTTAGGGACTAATGTTGTGCAGGGTCCTGGATGGAAAAGGTTGGAATCTTGCTAGACATTTTATGGTATAGAAACCCATTAGGCAATGCATTGACCTGAGGTGCTTCAAAATTATCTTCAGCTGTGTTCATAGAATTCTCCACTTGAAGAACTCTACATGGTTCTCTAATACATGTACCTGGGGATACCTAGTCGGTTGCACATCTGAATGTATTCAACCGAAATGTGTCTTTGGCTTTTAACCCCACCCCTGTGAATCAGAGAAGTGCGGGGGGCTGCCTTAATCGACGTCCACGTCATCGGCAGAAGAGAAGATTTTTCCACCTTGCCAGTTCAGGATTTGAACCAGTGACCTTTTGGTTATTGGCCCAATGCTCTTAACCGCTAGTCTACCTGCCAAGAGACGAGAGGTGGTTGATTCTCTTATCAAGACACTGAGGTGATCTGTGTGGGCAACACCCCCCCCCCCCCCCCCCCCACACTCCCCACACACACACACAGGATGAGTTGGGATGAAGGAGGATGTGTATTGGACATCAGAACAGAGCAACTTGGTTTGGTATTTTATACAGTTTTTGATTGAAGACAATCAAATACAATGTTCATAAAACACTATGAAAACATGTTGCTACTATACCATTCTGTTGCTTGGTATCCAGGGTATGTTGCGCGTTTATATGAGTATGTGCACTTTCCACAATAAGTAGGTTCATTATTTATACTCTGAGTATGTTGAAAATACGAAAGGGCCAACATGGTAGAGAGCTGTCCTAGTTTTACACGGTTACATAACCAACATGTTTCTCAAATGAAGACAGTCAACCAGTACAGGAGGATGGGTGGGACTGTCTCTTTAAGATAAAGTCTGAGAAAGTCTGGAGCTTGTTAAACACTGCCGACTGTTTTCCTTAGCGACTACCTGTTTTTCTCTCCAACCATCTGTTCATATGTTGTGTGGTGTCGTGTTATTCTCTTTCGGTTGCCTACCACTGTCAATACACGTGCAGGGTAGAAATAACCAGGCATGTCGTTGTGAACTATGTGAAATTGGGTTCTATTGATCTTGTCTCAGACATGCCTTCAACTATGCGTCTGGTACTACTCACTGCTCAGGAGCACTGTGCTCTTAGTAAGAGGTGTACAGTGTGGACTATTGACTTCTGTTCACAGCAGGTGTTGGTTACGTTGAATTGCCCATACGTGGCTATGGTGTCAGGACTCCCGGGAGTCCTTGGTGTGTGTGTGTGTATTAGGGCCAACTATTCCCAGTTGTCTCCTGCCCACACCGGTTCCTGATTCCCCATAGAGAGGTCAACAGAGGTTAAGTTATTTTTAGACCTGTAAATTGGATTCTCCAGTAAGGGCAAAGTAACAGTGGGCTTCTTATAGATGTGTACGTTTGTCTTGCATGACAGCACGGGTGTTATTAACCAATTTATCACCAGCACGGGACTGGTGTCTAACCTTGGTCGAGTTGGTCCACTTTAAACAAGTGCCATACGTGTTTGTTGTCATCCCCCAAGTGTTGAGGTGAATTCCTCTCCACAATGCCTGCTATTTTGGCCATGTGTGACCCTGAATGTATGCAATGCGGAGAATGTTACACGGTGACCCTCAAACTAGCCGCACCGCTGTCACTCGTGACATACCTGTGGCTGACACAGAACCATAAACATGCACTAATATTCACACTACAGCTGCAAAGAGGGTTGTGGCTGAAGGTTTTTTTCTCAACAGGGATTCTCTCCCCCCTCTCTCTCTCCCTCCCTCCTTTCGCACTTCCCTCTCTCCCCCCCCACTTTCTGTGATGCCTTGTCGCAGTGCTGACCTGTCCTGTCCTGGTAGCCGTGCGTTGAAAGAGCAAGACAGGAGGAAATCATATCGTTGACCAGAGAGCAGAGGATGGGGCCAGAGATGGCACATCTCAGAGGATTTTACAGTATTGGCCTGGTGAGATATTTATAGAGGTGAGGAGTGGGATGGAGGAGGTGGAGAGGGGGAGTCACAGGCGGCAGGGGAAGTAAGCTGGCCGGGAGGGGTAGAGGGAAGAAGGGGGGGGGTTACCATGTTGTTTTGGCCCCCTGGCCGGTACACATTCTCTGGGACAGGACAACCCCCGGGGGCCTGCCGGGCTGCCCCGATAAGGCTGTGCTACTGTGTCATCACAACAGTAAAGAGTACAGCTGCACGATATGGGAATGTCATCTATTTGCTATTTTGTCTACCAAATATTGTGATTGCCATTTTACTTGCGATTTAGATCAAAACACTTGGGTGAAATGTTGGGATCATAGAAATAAAAATGAGTATTCTGATTCTATGGTTGGTGTTGTTTGGCATGACAACGACAGGTACAGTAGAAGTTATGTGACAGGTTAAGAACCAAAGTGTTGATCAGAGCTTCCCAGGGGGATGCTTTTTACATTAAAATGTTACATTCGTGGCATTTAAAACAAATTGCAGCCTCTTGATTGCAAATTGCAGCGATATTGGTATTGCACATGTCACAATTGCAATTTTGACTACAATTCCATTCATTATGCAGCCATAACTAAGAGAGAGCAGCATCCTGCAACAGCCATGCTCCTACCACTCCACCCCCTAACTGTTGCCTTTCACTTGACCCCTCTATTTGTGCTCATGTCTTGCTTAGGAAAATGTCAACTTACTTTGTGAAAAAAGACTCGGGGCCCAGCAAAGAGAGAGAGACAGAGAGAGAAAAAAGAGCAAAAGAGAGAGCGAGAGTGTGTACTAGCCGCTGCCTGGTCTTTGGGCCAGTGGAAGTGCCTCTAAATGTAGTCTGTTGTATAATCCCTCTGGGGGCCCTATTGCTATTTCTGTTCCTAAGTATGCGTCATGACTGACTGGGTATTTTCTCTGGTGACTAGCTTACATCAGTAGGTCTCCTAACAAGCATACACTCTCTCTCTACCAGTGAGTGGCTATTCTGATTGATGGGAGTTTGGCCCTGCAGTTTGGTTTTTCTATTGGTGACCACAGAGAATGGACAAAAGGAGTTTCACCCCAGAGGAATGCTGTCGGTGACTGGAGATGTTGTGGGACTGGGGAGCTGATATAGCTAGGTTGGTAGACCAAATGTTTCTCCCTCTCTCCTTTTTATCTGTCTCTCCCGCTGGTGTTGCTGCTGAGAAGGTGATTTCCTTGTTGTCAGTGTGTTTTGTGAACTGAATGGGGGATGACAGTGGCTGTTGGATTGCCACCGGAGTGCTGATAGTGTTACGGACAGGGCAGGGGGGCCTTCTGCTCTGTGTGTTGTGTTACCCACTGTCTGCTGTGTGTTGTTGTAGCGATTCAGCATTCACTTTGCATGCCTGTGTGTGTGTGTGTGTGTATGACAGATTGGGCCTGGTCTGGGCTGCAGGGGTTGTCACAGGGCTGTGTGTGTGTGTATGACAGATTGGGCCTGGTCTGGGCTGCAGGGGTTGTCACAGGGCTGTGTGTGTGTGCCTGCTCTGTGTTCCTTGTTTGCACAGCCTTGGCAGGCGTCTCCCAGACAGAGATAAGAGGGAAACAATGCCTGCCTGTTTACAATCCACCTTTTCTTACGTATCCCCCTTCCTCCCTCCGTCATTCCCCTGTCCTCTAGCTCTCCTCTCCAGGAGCTCTCCAGTGGGGCACTAGTTGTTTACTCTGTAGGAAGCATGGCTGTAGGACCCACGGTCACTTCCCCCTGGGCTCCACTGATGAGCTTACACAGAGCTGTCAGTTTTCTCCATTAAGGAAAGGTCTTTCCTAGTGTGGCACTGCTACCCCCCCCCCCCCCCCCCCCCCCAAGCTGCCGTTGCATGCTTTGAATCAAACCTCCCTCCCTCCATCTGTATTCCCCAGGGAGAGGGACAATGTTGTTTAACAAGAACGGGTTCCTTTTACAGCCTAGCACCCAGAGCCACAGAATCGCTTGTGTCTCTGTCTCTCTCTCTGTGTGTGTGTGTGTGTGTGTGTGATCATACTGGAATAACTTGCTATGTGAAGGAATGTCCTGGTGATAAGGCAGGGAAACACCACACGTACACACACCTCTTGCCTCCCGCAGGTCTTACCCACATGCACATACACACAATTTCAAAGATGTTGCTTTCGGAAAAGCTCATCTTCCTGCCACTCTGCATGCTAAATCACACACACCACACCACCCCAGCAACAGAAACCCCAACCCCAAACTCAGTCTCTCTTCTGCACTCTTTCTAGCTCCTGTAGTCCAGGGGTGAAATTAGCACAACCTTGAAATGAACTTGAACAACATTCCCCTCTACTCCTCCCTCCCTCCTCTCCTTCTCTCTCTCCCTGCCCACCACAGTCAGCCAGATAGATTCCTTTTATGTACTCTCTCGCTTTTCTTTTTCTCACTCTGTCTGTCTTTCTGCGGAGAAGAGAACTGTAATACCCCTGTCTGATAACCTTGGAATGAGGATTCGTGCCTATGCCAAGTGTGCTAAACCATTTTTCCATTCACAAATTCTCAGACGATTTAGAATGTGTGTCACTGGTACTCGCAGTGCTTCAGGGCGTTTGCGGGAACATTTTTGCCCGGGCATGGCTAGGGGACACCCCCCCCTCACTGTAGGCTCCTGTCTGGCCTCCTACTGCCTCTCAAACTCATCTCAACCTTTTGAGAGCTTATGTCCTAACCCTAACTCCAGGAAGCTATGGGAGGGAAGACACGGTGTGCTCATGCTAATGTTTGTCTAATGTCCTCACGTCCTGGCTCTGTGCTGTGTGAATGCTGTAGTAGTGGATGCTATAGCGCTGTACTCCTGCATCCTGACAGGGCAGAGAGACTGAGCGATGGGTACCACGCTAACTGCCTCATTGTTGCGGGGTGATGGGGCGTGTTGGTCAGTTGTCTCACTATCTGTATCTGTCGGTGGGGACCAATGCAACTACCCGACAAAGTTGGATTCCAATAGGCCTCAAAGGGCCTGGGTAATGTTATGCAGGGCTACGTTAAGCAACCACTACTATGGTTGCAATGGAGCCACATCGAGAACAGCCTGATCCGGCCCCTGCTTTATCAGTTGCACTCTCTTGGCAGCGGGACAGGCCAGTAATTGTGTGCAGGTTTCGGTGCTGCATTCTTTGTTGCTTGTTTTCTGTTTGCGATTATTTGATTAGCCTCGAGCCTGTTTTTGAGTGTGTGTGTGTGTGTGTGTGTGTGTGTGTGTGCACGTGTGTGTGTGTGTGTGTGTGTGTGTGTGTGTGTGTGTCTGTAATAAAGGATAATAAGGCATTTCACCCTGGAGCCCAAACAGTGGGAAGGGGGTCTCCCAACTTTATTTTTCCATCTAACTTGGTGTTTACTGCTTGCCTCCAGTCCTGTCTAAAGTGAGTCACAGTCAGTCCCACTCCCTCCACTCTACAAGGGTCTACTATGCAGAGAGGCCTTACTGCAAGCTGCGTTATTGCTACTCCACTCCCACATCAATGACCATCGCTGTGCGTTATTCACATCCAGTATCCTACAGTATGTTCTCATTCTCAGTATTGGAGTAGGTTGGGATTTTTTTCTGCCCACGTACCTCACCCAAGGTCAGCCTAGCCTGGTAGCAGATATACATGTTTGCCCAAGCATATACAGATCTGTGACCAGGCTAAGAGCAGTTTTTGTCCATGACCTTTTCTCTGTCATTATCTCTGCTTTTCAGTCTCTCAGTCCCAGCTTTGATGCACCTGTTCTGACCTCGCCTTCTGGATGATAGCGGGGTGGACAGGCCATAACTCAGGTGGTTGATGTCCTGGAGGGCAGGCAGTGTGCCCCCGGTGATGCGTTGTGCAGGCCGCACCACCCTCTGGAGAGCCCTGTGGTTGGGGAGAAGGGCTGTCCTGTCCAGTGTCCTGTAGTGTACAGTAGGATCCAGGTGGATGGGCTCAGTGTCTTAACCTGAGACGTGTGATCCTCAGTGACCCTTTTTTCAAGGAGCGTTTAGCTGTCTGATTCAGAGGAGGAGGTACATCAACACGTCAGTACTTTCATCACTGCTCTCCTCTCTCACGGCCTTTCTTTCTTTCATTCTCTCTCGCTTTCTGTCTTTTCCCTTCTCTCGTTCTCTGTTTCCATCCCTCTCAAGTTCTGTCTTCCTTTCTTCCCCCCTCTCTCTCTCTCTCTCTCTCTCTCTCTCTCATCCTCTCTTTCGCTCTTGCTCTCTCTTTCACCCCCTCCCCCCTCATGTCTCTCGCTCCCTTTGAAAAGTAAGTGTGTTCTAAGCAGGAGCTTGGCCCCAGTGACTGTGCATAGTACCAGTGGGGGTAATTGCCTAGCTCGGCCGTGCTCCTCTTGTATGGACATTTACCTCTATTGATGTGACCTTTATCTGGTCCCCGCTGTGTAGGCGGTAACATAACCACACAGCTAGAGTCACTCAAGCCAGCACGACTTCCTTTAAGGTTTGCATTCTCAAGCACTAGCTGTTCAATACACTCTTCTGATTGGATGCTTCCACACAGCCGCTGTACAGAAAATGCCTTGATTGAATGGAAAAAGCCATTTCGGCCTCAGCAATCCTGGAAACACACACATAGGCATTATGATAATCATTGAATCCCCGATTCATTCTATATTTAGGTCCATTGCGGCAAACATCTTTTCACTATTCTCCTTGAAGCTGCACAATGGGCTTGTCTCAGCAAAAAATGTATTGCTCACCTTCCTATGGAGGATTATGATTCATCTGTTCCTGTGAAGAACGTGGTAAGGACAGACAGACAGACCAGTAAGTTTAGCTGTGGAAATGTGTTTGGAGATGGGTGACTGTGTCCTGTTGGACTGTAATGTTTGTGTGTTTCGGTAAGTGTACCTCCTACTGTGAGAGTGCCTGTGCCGTGGTCTCTGACAGGGCGTGGCAAGTTCTAAGCCCCTCATACCTTCTGTCATTCTGTCCGGCAGCTGCTGGTGCCAGTTCCATGGCAGAGAGAGAGAAAGAAAGAGAGAGAGAGAGTGGCCCGGGCAGCAGGCACTGCCAGGCGGGCAAGCTTTCCTCTCCCTGCCTCCTACCCATTTCCTACTCAGCAGGTATCAGGCAGGCTAACACAGCCCAGCCTCTGTTCTTCTGGCAAACATGTCTTGTGCTCAACAGTAAAGAGAAAACAATGGAGGTAGTGAGAGAGGGGCGAGAGAGTTGGGAGAGAGGGGAGTGAGAGGAGAGTGAGGGGCATCTATTTCTCAGTCAAAAACATATGGTACCTTTTGAAAATACAACAGCAGGCCCAGCATGCTTCATGTCCATTTTGTTCACAATCAGTATTCCTTTCCCACAGTTACCATGGGTTACTATTGCTTGTACTTCTAGGGCTAGCTTTGGCCACTTTTAGCATATCAGTGTATGTGGTCTGTGTGTCAGGTTAGATGGTGGGCTGGAGGTGCTGGTTCATAGCCTGTATTGGAGGATTAGCACAGATGCTAATGCTAGTGTCAGTGGTTTGGCAGGGCAGAACGCCTCAGTGTCCAGGGTTAGCTGCTGGTGCTCTGTCATTACAGCCTGACTGCCAGCGCTGGAGGCCATGGCACCAGGCCTGGACAAACACGCACGGGTGCAAACAGGCAGGCAGGCAAGCACGTACACGCAAACACACAAACAGAGGAAGTGGAAAGGCAGGGCCAGGGGGACTCTCACACAGATGGCCCACTGACACGGGACACAGCGCCCATGGCAGACTGAGAGGACATGCAGAGAGAGGGAGGTGAAAGAGAGGAGAGAAGGAAAGAGAGTTAATGAATGAGAGGCTCCATGTAGAGGTGAGACAGATATTGTGAGGCAGCCAGGAAACTGGGACTGTGTTCCATGGAGTAAACACTTCAACTCTAGGTGATACCACCTGTCCACCAGGCTTATTCCAGGCCACGTCCACTCTGACCACCTCACACCAACAGCGAGGTGACTGGAGGTAGAATGGAGCTCCAATGCAGGGGTTCAATGTGGCACAGCCAGGCTACTCAACAATGGCTCAAAATAGCTAGAAGGCTAATTGCTAGCAGGCTGGCCGTTTGGTTCCTTTCTATATTTTCCACCATTGAGCCTTTTGTTGAGAGGCTTTCTGAACTACAGTAGGATCAGCTTCAACTCTCGTAGACAATGTCCCTCTGAAATGATCCAGTCTCTGTCTGGCGCGGCTGGGAAAGTTTCCTGTCTTGCAGCTCGCTCGTTCAGATTCACCAATCACCTCCCTCCCTTTCCCTCGCTTGTTCCCTTCCAGAAACGACTGCTGCTACACTGCTCATTAATGCTGGAAAAATCACCAGGCCAGTCCGCCTGCATTACTCATAGCACAGGTGGACCCAAACCCCCATAAAAATATCTGTGGACTTATGCATACAGATGTCTTCATTTGAATGATTCCCCCCTTATTTTCCTATAAACCAGATGGATGTAAGAGATTGCTTGTGTATATAGTATTATTATCGTTTTTCCATGTCTTTTGTTCTAGCATTTTTTCATGTTTGTAGGTCCAGAGTGATAGTGGAGGGAAATGCCTAGAGCCTATTATTAATCATCATGTAGGTCTGCGGGGTTACAAGCCAACCTAGAGACATGTCTGTTGTGTGCAGCAGAGAGACAAAGGGAGGGAGGGAGAGCTGGCAACCATTCAGCCAAATTGCTGTAGAGTGGGTGGCATTTTACACCCATGAATAATAACGGTAGGATTTAGCAGCTGAGACATGAGGATAGATGGAGGAAAACACACCAGCAAGAGGAGAGACAGAAACAGCAAACGTAGTGAGGGAGTGTGAATGAGTGGTGCACATGGTTACATAGAGGGAGTGTGTGAGGAAGGAGAAGTATATGGAAATAGCACACTGCCCCCGGCCTTGCAGTAGCCCAGTGTACAGCAAAACAGCACAACACACCACAGCCATTTTCAAGTCAAACTATAACTAGGCCACTCAGTAACATTCAATGTCATCTTGGTAAGCAACTCTAGTGTATATTTGGCCTTGTGTTTTAGGTTATTGTCCTGCTAAAAGGTGAATTTGTCTCCCTGTGGCTGTTGGAATGCAGACTGAACCAGGTTTTCCTCTAGGGTTTTGCATGTGTTTAGTTCCAGGTAGTCGGACAAAACGAGTATCGTAACGGATATGGGCATTTTCGGGTGCCAGCACGTGTCTTTCTCATGTCCGTCAATCATGTGCTAGGTTCTATGTGGTCTAAGCAACTCAACTGGCTGTTTGTAGTGAGAAGGGCAGGCTGTACAGTTGATCCTGCTGCTCTTATTGGATAGAGTGAAGCTGTATGTCTCCATCCACTTGCTTCATAATTCCCCCTGATCAATTTCCCTCGCATGTTTTCGGGCTGATCGTTTAGATTGCTGCTGCCTGCTACTATGATAAATCACACGGCGAGGACATTTGCGATCGAGCTATCAATGTGCATAATATCTAACAACCGGGGCAAGTTAATTTCTTTGCCATATTTTTTGCAGTTTTACATTACTGCCTCATTGCAAACAGGATGCATTTAAAAAATATATTTTTTAAATTCTGTACAGGCTTCCTTCTTTTCACTCTGTCATTTAGGTTAGTATTGTGGAGTAACTACAATGTTGTTGGTCCATCCTCAGTTTTCTCCTATCACAGCCATTAAACTCTGTAACTGTTTTAATGTCACCATTGGCCTCAATAGTGAAATCCCTGAGTGGTTTCCTTCCTCTCCGGCAACTGAGTTAGGAAGGATGCCTGTATCTTTGTAGTGACTGGGTGTATTGATACACCATCCAAAAATGTGTAACTCATAACTTCACCATGCTCAAAAGGATATTCAATATATGATTTTATTATTTTACATTTACCCATCTACCAATAGGTGCCCTTCTTTGGGAGGCATTGGAAAACCTCCCTGGTATTCATCGTTGAATCTGTGTTTGAAATTCAATGCTCGACTGAGGGAACTTACAGATAATTGTATGTGTGGGGTACAGAGATAAGGTAGTAATTCATGTTAAACACTATTATTGCATACAGTGAGTTCATGCAACTTATTATGTGACTTGTTAAGCACATTTTTACTCTTGAACTTATTTAGGATTGCCATAACAAAGGGGTTGATTAATTATTAACACCAGTCTCAACGTCAACAGTGAAGAGGCGACTCCGGGATGCTGGCCTTCTAGGCAGAGTTCCTCTGTCCAGTGTCTGTGTTCTTTTTCCCATCTTAATCTTTTATTTTTATTGGCCAGTCTGAGATATGGTTTTTCTTTGCAACTCTGTCTAGAAGGCCAGCATCCCGGAGTCACCTCTTCACTGTTGACGTTGAGACTGGTGTTTTGCAGGTACTATTTAATTAATCTGCCAGTTGAGGACTTGTGAGGCATCTGTTTCTCAAACTAGACACTCTAATGTACTTGTCCTCTTGCTCAGTTGTGCACCGGGGCCTCCCACTCCTCTTTCTATTCTGATTAGAGCCAGTTTGCGCTGTTCTGTAAAGGGAGTAGTACACAACGTTGTATGAGATCTTCAGTTTCTTGGCAATCCCTTGCATGGAATGGCCTTCATTTCTCAGAACAAGAATAGACTGAAGAGTTTCAGAAGAAGGTTCTTTGTTTCTGGCCATTTTGAGCCTGTAATCGAACCCACAAATGCTGTTGCTCCAGATACTCAACTAGTCTAAAGTATGCCAGTTTTATTGCTTCTTTAATCAGAGCTAACACAACGTGCCATTGGAACACAGGAGTGATGGTTGCAGATAATGGGCCTCTGAATGCCTTCGTAGATAGTCCATCGAAAATCTGCCATTTCCAGCTACAATAGTCATTTACAACATTAACAATGTCTACATGGTATTTCTGATCAATTTGATGTTATTTTAATGGACAAAATATTTGCTTTTCTTTCAAAAACAAGGACATTTCTAAGTGACCACAAACGTTTGAAAGGTAGTGTATGCTTGTAATATTTCTACACACATAGCGATACATTCAGGGCTGTTTGGTCTAGTAATGATACTGTAAATATGAGTTTTTTTTCACACAGCCTTGTGCTACTGGTTCTTTTGTAATCAACCAAACACAGGAGGATCTTCAGAGCAGGACAAAAGGAAGAGGGGAAGTGATACAATGTCATGGGATGAACCAGATATTGTGTCTCTGTCTGTGTCACCTGGTGAAACCTCTGAGCGTAGCCAACCCCACTAGGCTGTGGTGTAACTAAGTAAAAAATACTTTTGAAGTAGAACCTAGAAGTACTTTTGGGGGGTATCTGTACTTTACTATTAATTTTTTTGACAACTTTTACTTTTACTCCACTACATTCATAAAGAAAATGTGTACTTTTTACTCCCATGCAATTCACGCACCTATCAATATAAAATGGGGTCATCTGATGTCTCTGATCATTTGTAAACGATGTCTGAGTGTCTGAGTGTTGGAATTTGCCCCTGGCGTTCTGTAAATACATGTTTTTTAAAACACAGTGTAAGGAATTTCATGTATGGCATTTACTTTTTACTTTTAGTCAAGTATGAAAAGTACTTTTTCCACCACTGTACTTAAATACATTTAAAACCAGATACTTTTAGACTTTTACTCAAGTAGTATTTTACTGGGTGACTTTTACTTGAGTCATTTTCTATTAAGGTATCTTTACTTTGACTCAAGTATGACAATGTAATACTTTTTCAACCACTGCCAGCAGGATCAAAGGTCACCTGTGGAGAATAGAGCGGGGGAAAATCTGCTTTCTGGTTCTGCCTGATGCTCCCATTGGTGCAAAGGCCAAGTGTGTTAAGATATTCAGCCTGGAGAATTACGCAAACAGGGCACAAGCTCTGGAAACAGGCTAGAATTTCCTATGTTGTTTTTTTGACATGATAGGGAAAATAAGTAGTGTTATTACTACTGTAACTAATAACTCGTGATAATGTATTGTAAAGTACAGCACAGGTCAAATTCCAATGATGATACTAGTGTAACATTCATTCTGTATGGTATTCTCACACCCCAGACCGGTATGTCCTTTTTTGGTGTCATATTTTGTGCTGTAGTGGTAATGGAAGATGGCTGTGCATTTGACTTGTCTGGCTAGCCATTCATACATACAGTATGTGTTTAGAGATAAGGTTTTTACGGAATCTTCGATCAGGCTGTCTGGCAGCTATACCTACAAACCTTTTGACCGGAGTCTGACTTACACACACACACACACACACACACACACACACACACACACACACACACACACACACACACACACACACACACACACACACACACACACACACACACACACACACACACACAGAGACACAGAGACACACACACACAGACACAGAGACACACACACACAGACACAGACAGAGAGTAGTGAAAGACTTCCCAGAGGTCCTCCAGCAGATGTGTGGCATTTGTGTCTGGCCCATGGAGATGGTGGAATGTGAAACCTCGTAACGCACCTCCGATTTTCCATTCCTGCTGCGTACACATCCCATTATCAATTTTATATGAAAGTAGGAAATTCCTTTAAAGCGCTAGCGCGATCTGGCTGCCGGTCCATCAGCTGAGGGGGCATTCCTGGCTGGGGGGCCTCAGGGCCCAAGGAGGAAGAGGACAGGGCTCCAGGGTGGCCCTTTCATGGCCACATTAATGGTGGTATTAAAAACTGCTATACTACTTCACCTATTCTCTCTCTCGCTCTCCCCCCTAAAATAGACCTGCTTCTGGTCATTTGAAGTTGTGTCTGTGTGTGTAGCACGTGTTGAAACCTTTGGAAGAAGTGATTTGAAATTGTCCGGTTTTTCAAACTTATTTCACAAGATTACCGCTGGCTGTAATTAATCAGAGGCTGAGGAATATGATCATGCAGTGGGGTGAGCTGAATAGGAGCTGTTGATAGAAAGTGCAGTATGGTTTTGCAGCGTGAGCAAACTGTTCCTAACCAAGAGGAGCTTCTATCGTTCAGTAATATTGCAGCCTGACTGTAGCCCACAGATGGGCGGGCTTGAAGTTGTAACATTTCCAAGAGCTGAAGTCAGTTGTGACAGCTGAACTTGTACCCTGACAATACAGACAGTGCTCCATTCAGCCTGACAATGCCTCACCTTTTTCGGGTCTCCCATGAACACTCCACAGACGACAGATTTCTGACGGAGCGAAATAAACTTTCTCCAAAGAACAGAACAGAAGCCTTTAACATTCCCTGGTTGTTTCTGACTGCCCTTTAAACTCACAGGAGCAGTGCTAGGTGACGAAAGAGGATGTTGACTAAGCTCACGTCAGTTTCCTGGTGCGTTGATGTGGCCCGAGGAGGCTGGAGACTGTTGGTTTCCTTTTCCTGTGCGGTTAATCTTAATGTCGTAGAGGCTTTATTCTCTTTTCCTACTGTTTGTCAGTTTTGCCCTGTTTAGAGGTTGCGGACTATTTTAGCTCTATACCTTGCTTCTTCCTGGGACCTGGTAGAGTAGTAGAGTACAGTCGACTCGGGCCCAGAGTTGTCTCAGCTCCTGGCCTGGCCCACTAGAAGCCATGTTTTACCACCACAGCAGGTGCTTGGTAGTTATGTTCATATGAGAGCCCTTCGAGAGCTCTGTAACAGCGGTGGAGCTCTGAGAGAACACATCAGGCCCAATAAGACCACCGGTCCAAGATTCCAGATAGTGGGGAAAAGAACAAGGAAATATTTCTCCCCACTCCAGGTCGGGGAAAAAACTAAACATTGCAGTTGATTATGTGGTTTGTTTACTTGTGGGTTAATCCCCTCCACTCCTCTTTCTGATCCCCCTCTAGATATCTATACACCACACACACACACACACACACACACACACACACACACACACACACACTGGCTGATGGTTGTGTGATTGGAGGGGAGGCAGTTGTGACTGCAGTGTGTGTCCCAGAAGAGCCAGTGTAGTGTGTGGTGTGTTGCCCTCCACCCCAGTCAGACAGCAGCTGCTAACGTTATATAAGCAATGTGCTGCACTACTCTGCACTGCTCTATGCTGTCAGTATGCATTAACCCAGCCCAGCCCTGAGAGAGGTGGGGGTTGCCCAGAGCTCTTGAGCACACACGCGCGTGTGCGTGTGCGTGTGTGTGTGTGAGCTCAGAGTTATAATACCAAAAATGGTTGAATTTTATATATCTATATCTCAGAGGTTTATGTAATGTTTCCTGGCGACCTCCATCACTGATTGGTGGGGGGGAGGGAGGGAGGGGGGGGGAGAGAGAGAGAGGTAATATAGTAATAGTGTTGCAGAGAGAGAGAGGTAATGTAGTAATAGTGTTGCAGAGAGAGAGAGTAGGGTAATATAGTAATAGTGTTGCAGAGAGCGAGGTAATATAGTAATAGTGTTGCAGGGAGAGAGGTAATATAGTAATAGTGTTGCAGAGAGAGAGGTAATATAGTAATAGTGTTGCAGAGAGAGAGGGGTAATATAGTAATCGTGTTGCAGAGAGAGAGGGGTAATATAGTAATAGTGTTGCAGGGAGAGAGGTAATATAGTAATAGTGTTGCAGAGAGAGAGAGAGAGAGGTAATATAGTAATAGTGTTGCAGAGAGAGAGAGGTAATATAGTAATAGTGTTGCAGAGAGAGAGGGGTAATATAGTAATCGTGTTGCAGAGAGAGAGAGAGGGGTAATATAGTAATAGTGTTGCAGAGAGAGAGAGAGGTAATATAGTAATAGTGTTGCAGAGAGAGAGGTAATATAGTAATCGTGTTGCAGAGAGAGAGAGGTAATATAGTAATAGTGTTGCAGAGAGAGAGAGAGAGAGGTAATATAGTAATAGTGTTGCAGAGAGAGAGAGAGAGGTAATATAGTAATAGTGTTGCAGAGAGAGAGAGAGGTAATATAGTAATAGTGTTGCAGAGAGAGAGAGGTAATATAGTAATAGTGTTGCAGAGAGAGAGAGAGGTAATATAGTAATAGTGTTGCAGAGAGAGAGAGAGAGAGAGGTAATATAGTAATAGTGTTGCAGAGAGAGAGAGAGAGGTGATATAGTAATAGTGTTGCAGAGAGAGAGGGTAATATAGTAATCGTGTTGCAGAGAGAGAGAGAGAGAGAGAGGTAATATAGTAATAGTGTTGCAGAGAGAGAGAGGTAATATAGTAATAGTGTTGCAGAGAGAGAGAGGTAATATAGTAATAGTGTTGCAGAGAGAGAGAGGTAATATAGTAATAGTGTTGCAGAGAGAGAGAGGTAATATAGTAATAGTGTTGCAGAGAGAGAGAGGTAATATAGTAATAGTGTTGCAGAGAGAGAGAGAGGTAATATAGTAATAGTGTTGCAGAGAGAGAGAGGTAATATAGTAATAGTGTTGCAGAGCGAGAGAGAGAGTAATATAGTAATAGTGTTGCAGAGAGAGAGAGGTAATATAGTAATAGTGTTGCAGAGAGAGAGAGAGGTAATATAGTAATAGTGTTGCAGAGAGAGAGAGAGAGAGAGGTAATATAGTAATAGTGTTGCAGAGAGAGAGAGAGAGGTAATATAGTAATAGTGTTGCAGAGAGAGAGAGAGAGAGGGGTAATATAGTAATAGTGTTGCAGAGAGAGAGAGAGGTAATATAGTAATAGTGTTGCAGAGAGAGAGAGAGAGAGAGGTAATATAGTAATAGTGTTGCAGAGAGAGAGAGAGGTAATATAGTAATAGTGTTGCAGAGAGAGAGAGAGAGGTAATATAGTAATAGTGTTGCAGAGAGAGAGAGAGAGGTAATATAGTAATAGTGTTGCAGAGAGAGAGAGGTAATATAGTAATAGTGTTGCAGAGAGAGAGAGAGGTAATATAGTAATAGTGTTGCAGAGAGAGAGAGAGAGAGAGGTAATATAGTAATAGTGTTGCAGAGAGAGAGAGAGGTAATATAGTAATAGTGTTGCAGAGAGAGAGAGAGAGGTAATATAGTAATAGTGTTGCAGAGAGAGAGAGAGAGGTAATATAGTAATAGTGTTGCAGAGAGAGAGAGAGGTAATATAGTAATAGTGTTGCAGAGAGAGAGGTAATATAGTAATAGTGTTGCAGAGAGAGAGGGGTAATATAGTAATAGTGTTGCAGAGAGAGAGAGAGGTAATATAGTAATAGTGTTGCAGAGAGAGAGGTAATATAGTAATAGTGTTGCAGAGAGAGAGAGGTAATATAGTAATAGTGTTGCAGAGAGAGAGAGGGGTAATATAGTAATAGTGTTGCAGAGAGAGAGAGAGGTAATATAGTAATAGTGTTGCAGAGAGAGAGAGAGGTAATATAGTAATAGTGTTGCAGAGAGAGAGAGGTAATATAGTAATAGTGTTGCAGAGAGAGAGAGAGGTAATATAGTAATAGTGTTGCAGAGAGAGAGGGGTAAATAGTAATAGTGTTGCAGAGAGAGAGAGAGGTAATATAGTAATAGTGTTGCAGAGAGAGAGGGGTAATATAGTAATCGTGTTGCAGAGAGAGAGGGGTAATATAGTAATAGTGTTGCAGAGAGAGAGAGAGGTAATATAGTAATAGTGTTGCAGAGAGAGAGAGGTAATATAGTAATAGTGTTGCAAGAGAGAGAGAGGGGTAATATAGTAATAGTGTTTGCAGAGAGAGAGAGAGGTATATAGTAATAGTGTTGCAGAGAGAGAGAGAGGTAATATAGTAATAGTGTTGCAGAGAGAGAGAGGTAATATAGTAATAGTGTTGCGAGAGAGAGAGAGGTAATATAGTAATTAGTGTTGCAGAAGAGAGAGAGAGAGAAGGTAATATAGTAATAGTGTTGCAGAGAGAGAGAGAGGTAATATAGTAATATGTGTTGCAGAGAGAGAGAGGTAATATAGTAATAGTGTTTGCAGAGAGAGAGAGAGGTAATATAGTAATAGTGTTGCAGAGAGAGAGAGGTAATCTAGTAATAGTGTGAGAGAGAGAAGAAGGGTAAATATAGTAATAGTGTTGCAGAGAGAGAGAGGTAATATAGTAATAGTGTTGCAGAGAGAGAGAGGTAATATAGTAATAGTGTTGCAGAGAGAGAGAGGTAATATAGTAATAGTGTTGGCAGAGAGAGAGAGGTAATATAGTAATAGTGTTGCAGAGAGAGAGAGAGGTAATATAGTAATAGTGTTGCAGAGAGAGAGAGAGGTAATATAGTAATAGTGTTGCAGAGAGAGAGAGGTAATATAGTAATAGTGTTGCCGAGAGAGAGAGAGGTAATATAGTATAGTGTTGCAGAGAGAGAGAGGTAAGTATAGTAATAGTGTTGCAGAGAGAGAGAGGGTAATATAGTATAGTGTTGCAGAGAGA
Source organism: Oncorhynchus kisutch (assembly GCF_002021735.2). NCBI lineage: Eukaryota > Metazoa > Chordata > Actinopteri > Salmoniformes > Salmonidae > Oncorhynchus > Oncorhynchus kisutch. The sequence continues at coordinate 19,461,329 of NC_034194.2, read as the reverse complement.
GAGAGGTAATATAGTAATAGTGTTGCAGAGAGAGAGAGGTAATATAGTAATAGTGTTGCAGAGAGAGAGAGAGAGAGGTAATATAGTAATAGTGTTGCAGAGAGAGAGAAGGTATATAGTAATAGTGTTGCAGAGAGAGAGAGAGAGAGAGGTAAATAGTAATAGTGTGCAGAGAGAGAGAGAGAGGTAATATAGTAATAGTGTTTGGGCAAGGCAGAGAGAGAGAGAGAGGGGTAATATAGTAATAGTGTTGCAGAGAGAGAGAGAGGTAATATAGTAATAGTGTTGCAGAGAGAGAGAGAGAGAGGTAATATAGTAATAGTGTTGCAGAGAGGAGAGAGAAGAGGTAACATAGTAATAGTGTTGCAGAGAGAGAGAGAGAGGTAATATAGTAATAGTGTTGCAGAGAGAGAGAGAGAGGTAATATAGTAATAGTGTTGCAGAGAGAGAGAGGTAATATAGTAATAGTGTTGCAGAGAGAGAGAGAGGTAATATAGTAATAGTGTTGCAGAGAGAGAGAGAGAGAGAGGTAATATAGTAATAGTGTTGCAGAGAGAGAGAGAGGTAATATAGTAATAGTGTTGCAGAGAGAGAGAGAGAGGTAATATAGTAATAGTGTTGCAGAGAGAGAGAGAGAGGTAATATAGTAATAGTGTTGCAGAGAGAGAGAGAGGTAATATAGTAATAGTGTTGCAGAGAGAGAGGTAATATAGTAATAGTGTTGCAGAGAGAGAGGGGTAATATAGTAATAGTGTTGCAGAGAGAGAGAGAGGTAATATAGTAATAGTGTTGCAGAGAGAGAGGTAATATAGTAATAGTGTTGCAGAGAGAGAGAGGTAATATAGTAATAGTGTTGCAGAGAGAGAGAGAGGGGTAATATAGTAATAGTGTTGCAGAGAGAGAGAGAGGTAATATAGTAATAGTGTTGCAGAGAGAGAGAGAGGTAATATAGTAATAGTGTTGCAGAGAGAAGAGAGGTAATATAGTAATAGTGTTGCAGAGAGAGAGAGAGGTAATATAGTAATAGTGTTGCAGAGAGAGAGGGGTAAATAGTAATAGTGTTGCAGAGAGAGAGAGAGGTAATATAGTAATAGTGTTGCAGAGAGAGAGGGGTAATATAGTAATCGTGTTGCAGAGAGAGAGGGGTAATATAGTAATAGTGTTGCAGAGAGAAGAGAGAGGTAATATAGTAATAGTGTTGCAGAGAGAGAGGGGTATAATATGTAATAGTGTTGCAGAGAGAGAGAGGGTAATATAGTAATAGTGTTGCAGAGAGAGAGAGGTAATATAGTAATAGTGTGCAGAGAGAGAAGAGGTAATATAGTAATAGTGTTGCAGAGAGAGAGAGGTAATATAGTAATAGTGTTGCCGAGAGAGAGAGAGGTAATATAGTAATAGTGTTGCAGAGAGAGAGAGAGAGAGGTTATATAGTAATAGTGTTGCAGAGAGAGAGAGGTAATATAGTAATAGTGTTGCAGAGAGAGAGAGGTAATATAGTAATAGTGTTGCAGAAAGAGAGAGAGGTAATATAGTAATAGTGTTGCAGAGAGAGAGAGAGAGAGAGGTAATATAGTAATAGTGTTGCAGAGAGAGAGAGGTAATATAGTAATAGTGTTGCAGAGAGAGAGAGAGGTAATATAGTAATAGTGTTGCAGAGAGAGAGAGAGGTAATATGTAATAGTTGCAGGAGAGAGAGAGGTAATATAGTAATAGTGTTGCAGAGAGAGAGAGAGAGAGGTAATATAGTAATAGTGTTGCAGAGAGAGAGAGAGGTAATATAGTAATAGTGTTGCAGAGAGAGAGAGAGAGAGAGGTAATATAGTAATAGTGTTGCAGAGAGAGAGAGAGAGGTAATATAGTAATAGTGTTGCAGAGAGAGAGAGAGAGAGGGGTAATATAGTAATAGTGTTGCAGAGAGAGAGAGAGGTAATATAGTAATAGTGTTGCAGAGAGAGAGAGAGAGAGAGTAATATAGTAATAGTGTTGCAGAGAGAGAGAGAGGTAATATAGTAATAGTGTTGCAGAGAGAGAGAGAGAGGTAATATAGTAATAGTGTTGCAGAGAGAGAGAGAGAGGTAATATAGTAATAGTGTTGCAGAGAGAGAGAGGTAATATAGTAATAGTGTTGCAGAGAGAGAGAGAGTAATATAGTAATAGTGTTGCAGAGAGAGAGAGAGAGAGAGGTAATATAGTAATAGTGTTGCAGAGAGAGAGATAGGTAATATAGTAATAGTGTTGCAGAGAGAGAGAGAGAGGTAATATAGTAATAGTGTTGCAGAGAGAGAGAGAGAGGTAATATAGTAATAGTGTTGCGAGAGAGAGAGAGGTAATATAGTAATAGTGTTGCAGAGAGAGAGGTAATATAGTAATAGTGTTGCAGAGAGAGAGGGGTATAGAGTAATAGTGTTGCAGAGAGAGAGAGAGGTAATTATAATAGTGTTGCAGAGAGAGAGGTAATATAGTAAAGTGTTGCAGAGAGAGAGAGGTAATATAGTAATAGTGTGCAGAGAGAGAGAGGGGTAATATAGTAATAGTGTTGCAGAGAGAGAGAGAGGTAATATAGTAATAGTGTTGCAGAGAGAGAGAGAGGGTAATATAGTAATAGTGTTGCAGGAGAGAGAGGGTAATATAGTATAGTGTTGCAGAGAGAGAGAGGTAATATAGTAATAGTGTTGCAGAGAGAGAGGGGTAAATAGTAATATGTTTGCAGAGAGAGAGGAGGTAATATAGTAATAGTGTTGCAGAGAGAGAGGGGTAATATAGTAATCGTGTTGGCAGAGAGAGAGGGGTAATATAGTAATAGTGTTGCAGAGAGAGAGAGAGGTAATATATAATAGTGTTTGCAGAGAGAGAGAGGTAATATAGTAATAGTGTTCAGAGAGAGAGAGGGGTATATAGTAATAGTGTTGCAGAGAGAGAGAGGTAATATAGTAATAGTGTTGCAGAGAGAGAGAGAGGTAATATAGTAATAGTGTTGCAGAGAGAGAGAGGTAATATAGTAATAGTGTTGCCGAGAGAGAGAGAGGTAATATAGTAATAGTGTTGCAGAGAGAGAGAGAGAGAGTAATATAGTAATAGTGTTGCAGAGAGAGAGAGGTAATATAGTAATAGTGTTGCAGAGAGAGAGAGGTAATATAGTAATAGTGTTGCAGAGAGAGAGAGGTAATATAGTAATAGTGTTGCAGAGAAGAGAGAGAGAGAGGTAATATAGTAATAGTGTTGCAGAGAGAGAGGTAATATAGTAATAGTGTTGCAGAGAGAGAGAGTAATATAGTAATAGTGTTGCAGAGAGAGAGAGGTAATATAGTAATAGTGTTGCAGAGAGAGAGAGGTAATATAGTAATAGTGTTGCAGAGAGAGAGAGAGGTAATATAGTAATAGTGTTGCAGAGAGAGAGAGAGTAATATAGTAATAGTGTTGCAGAGAGAGAGAGGTAATATGTAATAGTGTTGCCGAGAGAGAGAGGTAATATAGTAATAGTGTTGCAGAGAGAGAGAGGTAATATAGTAATAGTGTTGCAGAGAGAGAGAGGTAATATAGTAATAGTGTTGCCGAGAGAGAGAGAGGTAATATAGTAATAGTGTTGCAGAGAGAGGTAATATAGTAATAGTGTTGCAAAGAGAGAGGTAATATAGTAATAGTGTTGCAGAGAGAGAGAGGTAATATAGTAATAGTGTTGCAGAGAGAGAGAGAGGGGTAATATAGTCATAGTGTTGCAGAGAGAGAGAGAGAGGTAATATAGTAATAGTGTTGCAGAGAGAGAGAGGTAATATAGTAATAGTGTTGCAGAGAGAGAGGTAATATAGTAATAGTGTTGCAGAGAAGAGAGGTAATATAGTAATAGTGTTGCAGAGAGAGAGAGTAATATAGTAATAGTGTTGCAGAGAGAGAGAGAGAGAGGTAATATAGTAATAGTGTTGCAAGAGAGAGAGAGGTAATATAGTAATAGTGTTGCAGAGAGAGAGAGAGGTAATATAAATAGTGTTGCAGAGAGAGAGAGGTAATATAGTAATAGTGTTGCAGAGAGGAGAGAGGTAATATAGTAATAGTGTTGCAGAGAGAGAGAGAGAGGTAATATAGTAATAGTGTTGCAGAGAGAGAGAGGTAATATAGTAATAGTGTTGCAGAGAGAGAGAGGTAATATAGTAATAGTGTTGCAGAGAGAGAGAGGTAATATAGTAATAGTGTTGCAGAGAGAGAGAGAGAGAGGTAATATAGTAATAGTGTTGCAGAGAGAGAGAGAGTAATATAGTAATAGTGTTGCAGAGAGAGAGAGTAATATAGTAATAGTGTTGCAGAGAGAGAGAGAGAGGTAATATAGTAATAGTGTTGCAGAGAGAGAGAGGTAATATAGTAATAGTGTTGCAAGAGAGAGAGAGGTAATATAGTAATAGTGTTGCAGAGAGAGAGAGAGGTAATATAGTAATAGTGTTGCAGAGAGAGAGAGAGAGAGAGAGAGAGAGAGGTAATATAGTAATAGTGTTGCAGAGAGAGAGAGAGGTAATATAATAATAGTGTTGCAGAGAGAGAGAGAGAGGTAATATAGTAATAGTGTTGCAGAGAGAAAGGGTAATAATTAGTAATAGTGTTGCAACGAGAGAGAGAGGTAATATAGTAAATAAGTGTTTAGCCAGAGAGGAGAGAGGTAAATATAGGTAATAGTGTTGCAGAGAGAGAGAGGTAATATAGTAAATAGGGTGTTGCAGAGAGAGAGAGGTAATATAGTATAGTGTTGCAAGACAGAGAAGAGGTATATAGTAATAGTGTTGCAGAGAGAGAGAGAGAGGTAATATAGTAGATAGATGTTGCAGAGAGAGAGAGGGTAATATTAGTAATAGTGTTGCAGAGAGAGAGAAGAGAGGAGAAGGTACTAATAGTAAATAGTGTTGCAGAGAGAGAGAGAGAGGTAATTATAGGTAATAGTGTTGCAGAAGAGAGAGAGCAGAGAGAGGTAATATAGTAATAGTGTTGCAGAGAGAGAGAGAGAGGTATTATAGTAAATAGTGTTGCAGAGAGAGAGAGGTAATATAGTAACTAGCTGTTGCAGAGAGAGAGGTAATAATAGTAATGTGTGCAGAGGAGAGAGAGAGAGACGAGAGGTAATATAGTAATAGTGTTGCAGAGAGAGAGAGAGAGGTAATATAGTAATAGTGTTGCAGAGAGAGAGAGAGGTAATATAGTATAGTGTTGCAGAGATAGAGGTAATATAGTAATAGTGTTGCAGAGAGATAGAGGTAATATAGTAATAGTGCTGCAGTGGATGTCTTGTTTCTGAACTACCCCTGGCACATTTTTCACTCCTACTTCACTGGAGAATGAAGGGTATTTCCTCAGAGATACAGGCCGAGCGCAGAGAGAGAAGCCCATCTTCTGACAATTTATATCTCACTTCGGAGAAATGCTATAAGCCACCGGCTTTCTAGAAAATGGCAGAATGGAAGGAGAGTCCACCAAAGTTAGTTAACAGTGATACTGTATTTTATCTCACTCTGTAAGTGTTAACACACATCAGTTATTGATACAGGCATATTCACTTTTTGAGCTTTTAATATAGTACAGTATAGTCGCAGGCTTGGCGTAGGCTGTTGTGGATAAGTCCTGTTATCCCCAGTATGGGACTAGAGTAATACTCAGCCTGTGGTTTTCCCTGTGTTTTCCGCTCCCTCCTCCCCTGTCCTCCTGATCCCAGCTGGACTGGAAAGTGTCCCAATGGTAGTGACAGGAAGTCCCATACAGGCAGGAACACCTATGCTGTTGTGAGGGTTGGTGTGGTTGCTTGGTTGGCAGCCCAGCCCAGGGCTCTGGGTCTCTCTGGGGCCCTGCTCCAACACAGGGTCTATTTGTGTGGCTCCCACCCCAGCCGTGTGGCTCCCACCCCAGCCGTGTGGCTCCCGCACCAGCCTCGTTAATCAGACCAGGGCCCTCCCTCCCCTCCCTTCTTATTGGAGCCCAAAGCTGTTTTCCTTCCCACTACCATTCATTACCAACACACATGTTGAAGGCCAATCAGGAGGGACCTGTCCTGCTCTCTCTAGCCGTGAGGGTAAAAGAACAGGAAACGTTAGCATGCTCCGTTACCGTGGGTGCCATACCGCTGAGCCATGCTATCTCGCAGGAGAACTACTGAAAAACAAGTAATTATCCCCCAAATGTTCTTAATAAGGGAAAATTGGGTTTATCTTCTTACTTTACTATATAAAAAAAGAGGCTACGATGTTTCCTGACCGTGAGTCTCTCTGTCGCTCTCTGACTGTCTCCGTGATGCAGTGGGAACCTTACATCAGAGGCCCCTTCTCGAAAATCAACTTGTCTACGGAGTGGATTCAACATGTTAGAACAGACATGGAAAAATAAGAGACACAATTGTCTTCTTTCCTTGGGCAGGGCCAAATGACTTGGAAAAATGTGCTGTCGAATAGGGGGACTGGAAGCGGAGTGAGAGGAGAACAAGTGGAATATGCTCTGTCACAACCCCTGTGTGCTTGTATCTGTGTGTGTTTCTGTTTTCCACGGGTGATGTTTGGTCACGGAAAGAAAGAGAGCGAGATCAATCCAGCTCCTCCTCTCCCTCCCAGCGAAGGAACATGTTGTTGAGTGTCCCAGTAGGAATCTGACTAACTTTCCTCCTCATGTGGAACCAAGTGTTTCCAGTGCTTGCCAGTCAGAGTCAGTCAGTGTTTACTCCCTGAGTCCATGTCTCATATAGACTGCTCCCTGTCAGGAAACCTGGCGTGGGCCCTCAAGGTGCGAGAGAGCACTGGTATATGGTGAACATGAATGAAAATGTTTTCTTTATCGATTTCCTACTGCTTTGTCTTAAGCCCGTGTCCCGTCCTTTATGTTCTTCGCTGAGCGGAAGCTGTGTGTGACTCACTCTCACGCTCTCTCACTCTCACGCTCTCTCTCTCTCACTCTCACTCTCTCTCACGCTCTCTCTCTCTCACTCTCACTCTCACTCTCTCTCACGCTCTCTCTCTCTCTCACTCTCTCACGCTCTCTCTCTCTCTCACTCTCACTCTCTCTCACGCTCTCTCTCTCTCTCACTCTCTCTCACGCTCTCTCTCTCTCTCACTCTCTCTCTCTCACGCTCTCTCTCTCACGCTCTCTCTCTCTCACTCTCAGGCTCTCTCTCTCTTACTCTCACTCTCTCTCACGCTCTCTCTCTCTCTCTCTCTCTCTCTCTCACGCTCTCTCTCTCTCTCTCTCTCTCTCTCTCTCTCTCACGCTCACTCTCTCTCTTTCTCTTTCTCAGTAGTCTTGTTCTTTGTTGTCAGGGGAGTTCACACCTCTCGTGACCACTTCCTTTAGCGTCAGCAGCTCGATTCCGGCTACACGCCTCTCTCTATCGCTCTCTCAATCTCACAGCTTTTGTTGCCATTCAACACAAAAACACTTGGGTGGGAATTTATGTCGGTGTTGTGTTAAAACACAGCCACATACACTACCGTTCAAAGTGTGGGGTCACTTAGAAATGAAATAAATAAATAATAAAATAACATTACATTGATCAGAAATACAGTGTACACATGGTTAATGTTGTAAATGACTATTGTAGCTGGAAACAGAGGCCCATTATCAGCAACGATCACTTCTGTTTTCCAGTGACACGTTGTGTTAGCTAACCCAAGTTTATCATTTTAAAAGGCTAATTGATCATTAGAAAAACCCTTTTGCAATTATGTTAGCACAGCTGAAAACTTTTGAACTGATTAAAGAAACAATAAACCTGGCCTTCTTTAGACTAGTTAAGTATCTGGAGCATCAGCAGACTCAAAATAGCCAGAAACAAATAACTTTCTTCTGAATCTCGTCAGTCTATTCTTGTTCTGAGAAATGAAGGCTATTCGATGCGAGAAATTGCCAAGAAACTGAAGATCTCGTACAACGCTGTTTACTACTCCCTTCACAGAACAGCGCAAACTGGCTCTAACCAGAATAGAAAGAGGAGTCGGAGGCTCCGATGCACAACTGAGCAAGAGGACAATTACATTAGTGTCTAGTTTGAGAAACAGATGACTTGCAAGTCCTCAACTGGCAGCTTCATTAAATAGTACCTGCAAAAGACCAGTCTCAACATCAACAGTGAAGAGGCGACTCTAGGATGCTGGCCTTCTAGTCAGAGTTGCAAAGAATAAGCCATCTCAGACTGGCCAATAAAAATAAAAGATTAAGATGGGCAAACGAACACAGACACTGGAGTCGCCTCTTCACTGTTGACGTTGAGACTGGTGTTTTGCGGGTACTATTTAATGAAGCAGCTAAAAATCCAGCCACCCAAGTCATAGACTGTTCTCTCTGCTACCGCACGGCAAGCGGTACCGGAGCACCAAGTCTAGGTCCAAGAGGCTTCTAAACAGCTTCTACACCCACGCCATAAGACTCCTGAACAGCTAATCAAATGGCCACCCAGACTATGTGCAAACCCCACGCTGCTACTACTCTCTGTAATTATCTATGCATAGCCACTTTAACAACCCTACCTGCATGTACATAATTACCTCAATTACCTTGACACCGATGCCCCCGCACATTGACACTGTACCGGTACCTCCTGTATATTTCCCCTATATTGTTATTTACTGCTGCTCTTTAATTTTGTTTATTTGTTTTTCATATCTCTTACTTTTTTTAAAACTTTTTGGGGGGTATTTTCTTAAAACTGCATTGTTGTTTAAGGGCTTGTAAGTAAGTATTTCACTGTTTGGCGCATGTGACAAATAAAATGTGATTTGATATTCCATAAAAAAATCTGCCGTTTCCAGCTACAATAGTCATTTACAACATGAACAATGTTTACACTGTATTTCTGATCAATGTGACGTTATTGTAATGGGCCAAAAATAAATAAAGTGCTTTTCTTTAAAAAACAAGGCCATTTTTAAGTGACCCCAAACGTTTGAACGGTGGTGTATATGGCTACATTCAGGCATTGAAATAATGGCTGGGAACACAAATCAAATAAACCATCAGAACAAAACAGCAATACAGTCTTGAATCCACAGGGACGATAGAATCATTTAAGTGTGGAACTTTTGTTGCTGAACAGACACAGTATATTACTCATGGCTTTTCTCGGAGTCTCAGCAGTTCCTCGACGCTCCAAGGCCACTTGCGCGGTGTATCAAAAAGGTGTCCTTCGCCACCACACTTCCAAATCCACTCAGACAAGTCTACAGACAGATCATTTTAGATATGCAGGCAGAAATACATTCTTTTTTTCCCCCCTTGGAGTTTCTCCCCACATCCCTCCCTTCTCTCTACATAAAATCCTTATTATGGAAGCATCCGGAATATTGTTGCAGCTGCTCTGTTGAGAAATGTTCTTAGACTTATTTCCATCAGCAGCTTTAAGCCTTCAACTGTGAATACCCAGCTGGGATCTGGTGCCTTATTAACATAAACAGGGAAGACACTCAATGGATAGTAATGAATGGATTAATTCTATTGGGACAGGGTTACAAAACCACCTAATGTTTAGTGTACATACTGCATCTTATTCAATAAAGTAATAGTCAATGAAGCCAGTTTTAAGCGATTCAGTTATCTCCATCACGCCGAGTTTAAGAATATAGTTTGCAGTGTCTCTAAAGTCACCCACATTATGGGTCAGTATAACGTGAAATGTAACATCAGTTAACATCATCCAGCTCCTACGGTAAGCCTACGTTACAGTTGTCAGTCAACGAGGTATCACAAACCTACTGTGGCTTAAATCAGGTTAATGAACTTGCTCTTCCTTATTCTACTTTGCCAGGGTTAGAGAGAACAGTGTACCGTACACACTGTACTGTATGAATGGTTGGTGAAGAAAGACAGGAGTGTAATGCAGTTGTTACAGTATAGCCACATGGTAACTGTTCATTCATATAATATGAATAGAGGGCTCTGCGTTTTTCTTAATAAGCACTGACCCAGGATAAACCTCTGGGCCCTAATTAGAGGCCAGTTCTATTGTAGGCTATAACCAAGGCTCAGTTTTTTTCTTCTTCTCTCGCTTGTTGTCACATGGTCAGGAGAAATCAGGTCTCTAAACACAACTCCACCTGGATTCCCATCAAGTTCTGTCGAGGTCGAATTAATAGAAGAAGACATTTTGAATCAAATCACATTTTATTGGTCACACGTGCCGAATACAACGGGTGTAGGTAGACCTTACAGTGAAATGGTTACTTACAAGCACTTAACCAACAATGCAGTTTTAAGAACAATAGGTGTTAAAGTATTTACTCAAATAAACTGAAGTGAAAAAGAAAAAAAAGAAGCAAATAGAAAAATAACAAATAATTAAAGAGCAAAAGTAAAATAACAGTAGCGAGGCTATAGGGGTTACCGGTACAGAGTTCCAGCCTGACGCATTGTCTGCAGTCAGTCAGTCAGTCAGTAGTGTGAGGTACTGCTCCCTCTGGTCTCCCCAGTCTGCTGGACAGAATTCTTGTGCTGACCGCCACAGCTGTGAGTCCCCCCCTCCTTCCCCCCAGCTACTTCAACCAGACGCTAAACGAAACCCTCTTGTCCCGCCGACCGACACATTCCTCCAGCTTAGGGTCATAATCACATTAAATGACTAAGTCCATTTGATACAAGGCTCTTACTGGACTGAATAACATTTGTTGTCTAAAAAACTGTTTTCCCTATGGCATGTTTGTTTAGAAGCTGTCTGTCAGTTGATATGAGGAGATAGAGGCACATCAGCAGGCATTCCTCTTCTTACTTGGCCTGGCCTCCTCCTCACTGTGGCTGTGAAGAACGGAGAGCGGAGAGCAGTGGATGTCTCTCTCGGGGACGTTGCTGTGTACGGTGTTGTGTCTGTGGAGGTGTGACTGCTGGTTGTTATCAGCCTGGAGTGGTTTAACAACACTTGGCCGTGGCTGAGTGTGACCCTGTTGTCCTGTCGATGTACTGTATCTGTGTGTGTCCTCCTTTCTCCTATCTGCTTATCACTGAGATTCTCTCCTTTCTCCTTTTGCTCTTTCTTTCGCTCCCTCGTTTGCCCTCTCTCGCCCCTCTCTCTTTCTCTCTCACCCTCCCTTCTCCCCCCCCTCTCTCTAAACTTGCCAAGTGCTATCATGAAAGAGAGGACCACAATGACTTTATGTGTTCATTCTCGAAGACTCTTAATCAAGTGCATAATGTGTATGTGTACCTTGCTTTTAAATTATCAAATAAACTGAACTCTCTCTCTGCCTTGGCTGCAGTGACACTGGCCTTCTCTATAATTAATCCAGGCCTGGCAACCAGCTTTGTAAAGTGGGTCACTAAGCACTACTCCTGTGCTTAGTTTAGCTTGAATATGAATGGATATTGAGGCTCACTCAGGCATTGTTATTGTCACGCGTACGGGGCCGTCTTCCTCCCAGTGCGGCTGTTAAAGAGACAGACACCGCTGCTAAAATATAGACTCTCTGTCTGAAGTGGCTTTTTGAAAAAAACCAGCAGAAAGACTGACAGACAGACAGGGAGATATTCTTGGCTCTGGGTAACATCCCTGTTTCCCCCTTCCAATTAGCTCTTTATTAGGAGTGTGGACAGGGCAGGCAGCCTGCTTTCCAATGACAACATTATAATAGGGGGCCCCAGAGGATGGCCCTGGTCCCTGCAGCATCAGGCTTGCACAAGACGCTCCAATTCCCTACAGTCACTCTCTAATCCCCTGGGCGGGGAGACAGGGACTCTGGTAAGGGCACTACTTTATCTCGAGGAAGCCTTTTACAGCCTATCACACCCGCCGTTATACCGAGATTAGCTGGGAAAGACTGTGCAGACACAGCAGTTTCTGTATCGAAGTCCATAATGAATAGGACAGCCAAGGCTAGAGCATCAGCCTACTACCCGCATCTAACGCCACTGTGGTGAGTCTGCAGTCAACCTGAAGCCTTGACTTGATACCTGAATAAGGTAAAAAGCTGGAAAACTGATTTTTTTTATTTTTTATTTTTATGTTTTCCTCACCCACTGACAAATGACATCATACTTTTCAAACTGTTTGGGATGTGTTTATATTATCAGACCTTTTTATCATAAACAAACCATTTCTGACTCATATTCAATGACTCTGATTATTTTTATTTTTTTACACGTTTTAAGGCATTTGAAATTCCATGTTAAAACCCTGTTTTAAGCTGCTGATAATGTCACGTCACGATTGCAGTGTTAAAACGGTGTTGAACTTCACCTTTCAGGCGGCTCTAAAAGTGTGTCCTCTCAACACCTTGAGTGAAAGGCTTTGGTGTGAGCACACCTTTGTTTATCATAGTCCCTAGGTGTTGTCAGACAGCCTCTTGAGCAGTGACACTGCCACTGGACTGAATGAACACAATGCTTTGGAAGCCCCCCCCCCCCCCCCTGTCTTGACTAAGCTCTCCCTTTCAAGGAAGGTAATGCATGAAGGTCTGATCGTCAGATTGTGACCCTCCCATTTCACAATCCTCTGTCTGGGGGAGATTAGCTCCTCTGGGCCAAGGGCCCGTCACCTGTAATCATTCCTGGCGGGGGTGCGGCAGTGTTGGATCACACGGAGACTGAGTGCGTGTTTGTGTGTGTGTGTGAACGGAGTGCTCTTCATTGATAACTGTGTCCGCTTTCAACAGGGTAGCCCAACCTACTTCCTGTACTGTGTGTCTCTTGTTTGGCCATACAGACATCCCCAACCAGATACCTAGCTCTACCAAGGCCTTCCTCCCATGGCATGTTGACTGTAGGCAGTGAGGGATGTAGACTGCCTTTGTTTGATCAACATCCAGGGTTTCCACAAATAGGGTCGACAGGACAACCAGAGCCAGTTACCCTCTATACCCACCCTATGAAAAACGTGGTGTGTACAAAACAATGGTGGAAGATAGACCTCTTTCCCATGCCTTGGCAGTTTCAGGTTACACTTTGTTTCCTGCGGATTTCAGGGAATTTCATCAGAAGGCAGTTGGTTCATCAGAGCGCTGTGTGTGTTGGAGGGTATGGATGAGGAAGTGACTGTCGTACCAGGGGAGGACAAAGCTAGGGGCTATTGTTCAGCTCCCTGTAGTGAGAAAACAGCTGTGCCCTTAACCACACCACTGTGTAATGCAACACACTGCGTTAACATGGGAGGGAAGCAATTAACAAGTTCTCTCTCACACTCCGGCTGGAGGAACAAGATTTATAGGAATAAGGTGGTCTGACTTGTTAATAATATATTGCCAGACATGCAGTATGTATGGTGGAATTTAATTTGCATCATAAGGAACAGTCTTGTGGTGGCAGTTGATTTGGAGTACCCTTATGTTGTGACCACTTCTGTGTAGGTAAAGATGGCGTCTGACTGGAGAAGCTGATGCCAACAATATGAAAATGTTCACCTTCTCTGGCTGCAAACCACTTATGATTGAGTGTTTATGTGTTGAAGTGCACAGAGTCCCCTGTCTCCTCAACCTCAGTGTCAATCAGCATGTTTCCAGTGGGACCCGATAAAACGGGGGACCGGCTAGTACAGGATATGGGTATGTGCTGCTGTTGTGCTGCCCGTCCCCGAGCCCATCAATTACACAGCCATAAAGCTCTCATTTCAGCCCAGAGAATTCCGCCCCAGCACACCAGAAATCCCACCAGATGCTCCTCGGTGCTCTTAAAAACCCCAAAGCTTCATAAAAAAAAAAGAGAGTGAGACAGAGAGAAAAAAAAGTGCGGGGCGGGTGTGTATTGGGAGGTGAAACTAGTGGAAACTGGACAGACGGGGCCTTGATAGGTTTAACAGGCTGACTCAGAGGAGCGCAGGGCCAGATCCCACCTCATATAACAGGAGTAGGCTTGGCGGGGATGCCGGCTGCTATTGCTGCTGCTGCTGAGACTCACAGGCAGCCCAGGCTAGTTATCATGGCGTGGCTAGGTTGTTTTTCGGGGGGGGGGAGGCGGATGACACAGACAGACAGAGGGGGAGTGGGTACGTGGACTCACCCCTAACAGATCCCACTGAACCTGGTAACCTCACAGCCCCCAGAGGGACAACGAGAGATCTAGTGAGGAGAGGGAGGGTGGGAACGGACTCTCATTCCTTTGTTTTGGACATGACAACCATAGTGGGTGTCATTGGGCCGTCAGCTCACCCCACCCACACCTCTGATGGCGTGACGCTGTCTGGGGCCTGTGTTAGTGTGAGTGTGTCGAAACATGACCCCCCCCCCCCCCCCCCCCCCCCCCCCCTCCATCACAGCCACAGAAAGACACAGTGATTTGGAGACGTTATTTGGTTGAGAAAATGACACTGATTATCTGTTCCCGGATGCTGCGTGGACATGCATGTCGCTCTCTCTCTTGCCCAGCAGTGAGCGCTGAGTTCACTGTGTGATTAATGCCCATTAAAGGCCATGCGGTTCCCATTTTGGTTCAGCCCAAATCCTGTCTCCCAACACGCTGATTACAGAGCAGCGGCCCAGTGGCCCAGCTCTCTCTGCAACACCTGCTGAAGTCTGGCTCCCGGACCCTGATTGTTTCCTGGGTCTGGTCTGCTTCTGGAGCCTCTCTGGGGTTTCACACAGTGGTGTTAGTTAGTGTAACTAGTATTGAGGCTTTGAACTATTGTTGTTGATTCGTTTAGGGGAAACTGTCTGTCTGAAGGCTATGGGATCTGAGGTTCTGTGAATGTATTAAGGCTGTTGAAAGGAAAGTGATGTGTTATTCTTTACTCTCAGGAATGCACACACACACACACACACACACACACACACACACACACACACACACACACACACACACACACACACACACACACACACACACAGGAGATATTGTATTGAAACCGCAGTCTTGACAAGACCTCAGAGTGGAGGAATCCATGTGTAGGCCTGGCCAACCAACCAGCTCCCTCCGAGATCAGACGTTTGTCTGTTGTCCAGCAGCACACAGAGAGATCCTTCTCTCCTTTTGACTTCACCGCAGAACAAACACCAGCGTCAAGCCCACTCAAATGAAAGATGGCTGCCGACGCCATCATGAAATCCACTTAGGCCGATTTCCCGGCTCTTGTGAAGAGTAACACGACACTCGACCTCAGCTGTCAGGGGAGCGCTCAGAGCCCCCACTTGAAAGAAAGTGTGACGCTGATGTCATGACCGCAGCTATTCTCTGAATTCCACGCTGATGTACTACTCATTCTTCAGTGCTGTGCTTTCCATCAGGCCTGACCTGTCAAGAACAGACTTGGGGATTGGAGTGGTGGACAGGAGGGAGGAGGGGAGGCGGGATGTGCAGCTGGAGAGGGGGAGAGAAAAACAACAGAACCCTCTGATGTGTTTTTGTGCTGGAGCGTGGAGCCCCTCTCTTTCTGTTCTCCCCTCATCACCTCTAACACAGGAACAGGGTTGAATCCTGCCCCCTTTTTGTCCATTGTGCCATTCTTCAAATGTACTTTTCAGTTTCCTCCCATAAATGTTTAAGTGTCCCCATTAAGTATACGGTAATTGCATTGTCTCTATGTAACGCCCCTGGCTACGAGACTAATTAAAGCAGAAACAGGAGTTTAGGCATATTTATTAAGACGACTTTGATTAATTATGGAAGACAGACGTGTGACTTTAAATGAGAGATATTAAGAGAGAGATGATCCTCATCCTCCAGCACCCAGACTAGTTTAGATGGCCAAAGGAGGGAGGGAGGGAGGGGGAAAAGGGAGAGAGAGAAAGGGTGAGGGAGAGAAAGAGAAAGAGGGTACTGAAACAGGACACGCTCACACAGGGGGCCTTGTTCCCCCAGCAGCATATTTGTAGGCAGTGGGTTTTTTTGTGTTTTTTGCGGGGCTCTGCTATTCTCTCCGAGTGAAGGGCGACGCGGCAGACATGTGAGGCCGTGACTGATGCCAGAGAAATGTGTCAGAGGGGCACGTGGCGAGGCGTGGGCGGTGGGTGCTTTGTCCCCCTGCCTCCCTGCCACTTCAGCCCATTATATGGCCTTAATTGGCCCTTCATTATGGGATCTCAGTCGTGTTAGGGAGGCCGGCTGCCCTGGTTGCCCTGGTGAATAGGACTTCGGCTGAAGCAACATGCTGTGGAGGGCTGGCTGTTTCTGGGCTGGAGAGAAGGAGAAGAGAGGAGAGAAAATGGAGGAGGGAGGGGAGAGAAAGAGAGAGGAGGATAAAAGAGGAGGGTCGAGGGGGGAGTTTGTCGTCTAGGGCAGAGGAGGTGTCAGGCCGATGCAGGTGCACCTGACAGGGCGCTCGTCTGTTTCCATGGTTTCAGACCCGTTGGCAGGGGCAGGGATTAGGGTGAGGAGGGGGAGCAGGGCAGGAGGTGATGACAGGCCCGGTGGCCTGAGGGTACCCCACACTGTGATACATTTAGCTTCTTAATGCCACTTCCAATGATCCCACTAACTCTCCTGTATTACTACACATTACATTTTTATCAGCTGAATAATGTTGTGGGATCAGGAGGGTCTTTTCATCTCCACCTAGCACCCAGTTCAGATCTCTTCAGTTTAAACAGAGACAATGGTTGTCAGGCACTGTTTTGTAAGGGAATTACTGTAAACATTGGCCTTGGTTGCTATAGATTAACACAGTGCCATCCAGTGTTTGTTTTTTTCAGGCTCTGCCTTCTTCAGTTTGTCACATACGTTTTCCTGTCGTATACCTTAGCCAAACAATGCACTTTGTATCTTCTGTTGAGTAACAGCAGTACTTTAAATAGAACATGAAAGTGTTTAAGAATCAATCGAGGGGTTACGTAAGAGGGCTGTTACGTTCAGAGTGCTGTTGTCTTTGTGGTGTATCCGACCATGCCATGTGCCAACGCTCTGCTGCTACAGTGCTGCTACACAGATGAGCGTGGCAGGATTTTTTGATGTTTTGGAGAAATGGAAAGAGGGATTAAGATTAGAAAGTACCATAATGTGTGTTGTATTAAATGCTCATGCCTTGTAATCCAATTGAGACTGAGACAATAATAATGAGTGTGGCTGTGACGGCTTTCCGACAGCACCTCTGCAGTAGGCAGGAGGGAGGATGAATTAGTGCACGGATAATGCTGGGGGTATTTTTGGACTGCGGAACATACAGGATAAACATGGAACTTGTTTTGAGTGATTATCTCAGGAAGGCCAATGGATAGGAAAGTGTGTGTGGAACTGGAAGTTCTCTAATTCTAAAAGAGGGACTGCTTTTTTTGTTTCCAATTTCCAGTCAGTGCTCCCTTTTTAGGAAAGAGGACATTTCATATTTCCTCAAACTGTTTTATGACTAATCATCAACAAATGCCGAGTTTACTGGAGAACTTACTGTTATTTGCCAGTTTGTTGCAGTGATGAGTATTTATTTGAGCCTCTCTACAGTATTTGTCATCTAAATTCCTCTTACGTGCTCCAGAAATGAGAATGGACCTCTCCCAGATTTATCCCAGCATTGAGTAATGGGTGCCATGTACGTGCGCGTCATTCACAAGCCCCGGTAGTGATTCTTAGAGATAAAATAGAAGAGCTGTGATCGCCCACTAGAAGTCAATAATCACAGCGTTTACTCCAGCTTCTCTCAGAGGAACTCCTGCTCTCCGGCTGCCAACAGGCTGCCAACAGGCTGCCAACAGGCTGCCAACAGGCCCATATTGAAACAAATGGCCCACTTCTCCTCAAAAGAGGATTCATCTATGTTCTGTATAGCTACAACCCGTGGGTTTGGTATGTGGTGGAAATGTGCGGCTAGCTCAGACTTGGCAAGAGACTTGGCTTTTTGAAAAAAAAAGCTTTGTATTCTATCCTAACCTTCAGCGTTGAGAGAGACAGAATAGTTCCCACCAGTTATTTCTGTAGTTATGTTATGGTGTTTTCAAACTGGATGGAAATGTCAAATGATTTGAGGGACCTTATCAAGCATGTTTTGATCAACGTTTTATGGAGGCAGGTATGGCCTTCATTTTGTAGTTCTAGCAGCAACCTTTGAGTAAGTTCTGTAGGGCCAAATGCGATCAAATCAAAATTGTATTTTTCACATGCCGAATACAACAAACAGATGTAGACCTTACCGTGAAATGCTTACTTACAAGCCCTTAAACAACTATTCTTTATTTGATTTATTTTTTCCTTTATCTAACTAGGGAAGTCTGTTAAGAATAAATTATTATTTACAATGACGGCCTACCAAAAGACAATAGGCTTCCTTTATGGAGAGAAAATATATATAAATATAGGACAAAACACACATCACAACAAGAGAGACAACACTACATAAAGAGAGACCTAAAGACAACAACATAGCAAGGCAGCAACACATGACAACAACATGGTAGCTTTACAACATCACAACAACATGGTAGCGACACAAAACATGGTACAAATATTATTGGGCACAGACAACAATGCAGTGAAAGAAATAGAGTGAAGACAATATTTACTAAATAAAAACTAAAGTTAAATATAAAATAAAAAGTAACACAATAAAATAACAATGAGTTACCTTGAGTCAATGTGCAGGGGTACAGGTTTATCGAGGTAATTTGTACATGTAGGTAGGGTAAAGTGATTATGCAAAGATAAATAACAGCGAGTAGCAGCAGTGTAAAAACAAAGGAGGGGGGGGGGTCAATGTAAATAGTCTGGTGGCCATTTGATTAATTGTTCAGCTTGGGGGTAGAAGCTGTTAATGAGCCTTATGGACCTAGACTTGGCACTCCGGTACAGCTTGCCGTGCGGTAGAAGAGAGAACAGTCTATGACTTGGGTGACTGGAGTTTTTGGAAAAAATGTGGGCCTTCTTCTGACACCGCCTGGTATATAGTTCCTGGATGGCAGGAAGCTTGGCCCCAGTGATGAACTGGGCCATATGCACTACCCTCTGTAGCGCTTTACGGTCGGATGCAGAGAAGTTGCCATATCAGGCGGTGATGCAACCGGTTCCTGTAGTACACAATCAGCTTCTTTGTCTTGCTCACATTAAGGGAGAGGTTGTTGTCCTGGCATCACACTGCCAGGTCTCTGACCTCCCCCTATAGGCTGTCTCATCATTGTTGGTGATCAGGCCTACCACTGTTGTGTCGTCGGCAAACTTAATGATGGTGTTTGGTCCACGCAGTCTTAGGGGAACAGGGAGTACATGAGGGGACTAAGCACGCACCCTTGAGGGACCCCCCTGTTGAAGATCAGCGTGGCAGATGTGTTGTTGCCTACCCTTAACACCTGGGGGCGGTCCGTCAGGAAGTCCAGGATCCAGTTGCAGAGGGAGGTGTTTAGTCCCAGGGTCCTTAGCTTCGTTATGAGCTTTGTGGGCACTATGGTGTTGAACGCTGAGCTGTAGTCAATGAACAGCATTCTCACATAGGTGATCATTTTGTCTAGGTGGGAAAGGGCAGTGTGGAGTGCGATTGAGATTGCGTCATCTGTGGATCTGTTGGGGCGGTATGCGAATTGGAGTGGGTCTAGGGTTTCTGGGATGATGGTGTTGATGTGAGCAATGACCAGCCTTTCAAAACACTTCATGGCTACCGACGTGAGTGCTATGGGGCAGTAGTCATTTAGGCAGGTTACCTTGGTTTTCTTGGGCACAGCGACTATGGTGATCTGTTTGAAACTTGTAGGTAGTACAGACTCAGTTGAGAGGTTGAAAATGTCAGTGATGACACCAGTTGGTCATGCCATGACTGCATGTCCTGGTAATCCACCTGGCCCCGTGGCCTTGTGAATGTTGACCAGTTTAAAGGTCTTGCTCACATCGGCTAAGGAGAGCACGATCACACAGTCATCCGGAACAGCTGGTGCTCTCATGCATGCTTCAATGTTGCTTGCCTCGAAACTAGCATAAAATGCATTTAGCTCATCTGGTAGGCTCGCGTTACTGGACAGCACGCGGTTGGGTTTTGCTTTGTAGTCTGTAATAGTTTGCAAGCCCTGCCATGTCAGAGCGTCAGAGCCGGTGTAGTAGGATTCAGTCTTAGTAAGGTATTTACGCTTTGCCTGTTTGATGGTTCGTCTGAGGGCGTACCAGGATTTCTTGTAAGCGTCCCTCTCCATGACTGCAGCAGATCTAGCCTTTAGCTCGGTGGGGATGTTGCCTGTAATTCATGGCTTCTGGTTGGGATATGTACGTACAGTAACTGTGGGGAGGACGTTGTCGATGCACTTATTGATAAAGCCGGTGACTGAGGTGGTATACTCCTCAATGCCATTGGATGAATCCCGGAACCTATTCCAGTCTGTGCTAGAAAAACAGGAGGGCGAGGGAGAGCTTTGTACACGTCTCTGTGTGTGGAGTAAAGGTGGTCTAGAGTTTGGAGCGCCGCCTCTGGATGAGCATTTTCTTATTTGCTTATGGCCTTAACCAGTGTGGTCTTAGTGCCAGCATCGGTTTGTGGTGGTAGATAGACGGCTACGAAAAATATACATGAAAAGTGTGGTCTACAGTTTATCATGGGGTACTCTAACTCAGGCGAACAAAATCTTGAGACTTCCGTAATAATAGACAACGCGCACCTGCCGTTACTGACAAATAGACACACACACCCACCCCTAATCTTGGGGTCCTGCCGATGCACAGAGAACTCAGCCAACTGTCACGCCCTGACCTTAGAGATCCTAATTATTTTCTATGTTTGGTTAGGTCAGGGTGTGACTCGGGTGGGAAAGTCTATGTTTTCTATTTCTTTGTTTTTGGCCGTGTGTGTGTGTGGTTCCCAATCAGAGGCAGCTGTCTATTGTTGTCTCTGATTGGGGATCATATATAAGTTGTACTTTTCCTTTGGGGTTTTGTGGGATCTTGTTTTCTGTTTAGTATCTGAGCCTGACAGAACTGTGCGCTTTCGTTTTTTTTGTTGTCTTTATTTTTTTGTTTCGGTGTCATCAATAAAAATACGATGTACGCCGACCACGCTGCGCCATGGTCTCCTTCTACAAACGAGAGTCATTACACCAACTGTATATTATCCGTGTCGTCGTCCAGACACTGCATTCAAACAGTTTGGGGTGGTACATTAGGCATATCAATCCGATTAGTAGAAGTACTGTCATTTTTGGACCTTGAATTACATTGTGTGAAAGAGAGGATAGTTTGTCTTTATTTTAGTTTCTGGTGGAATCCTGCGTTGGAGGGGAGCATGGCATTCAACATGGCTAGATGTAAGCTAGCCTATGCTCTTTTGTTGCTGAGAGAGTCATACTGCAGATTATGATGCAACTCCGTGGAAATATTCTGGATTATCTTGCCTCAGAGTTCCCCTCCCCTGCAGCCCTAGGTCAGACAGAGTGGTTTAGTATTCTACCTTACTGGAGGGGGGGGGGGCTCTCTACCCTCTGATCTGGAAAAGCTTACTCTGTCTGCCTGATTCTCAGAGAGAGAGTGAGCGAATGAGAGAGTATGGTCACAGATTACTGTGACCATACTGTACTGTATTTAATCAGGGAGGAGTCCCTCTTATTGCGAAACCACAGTGATATTCTTCATGCAGCAGACCCAGCCAGTGGGCCGAGGGTCAGGGCCTTAGCACGGCCATAGAATTAAATAGGGGGGGAGGCATAAAGAAGAGAGGGGGGACAAAGAAGAGAGAGAGAGAGAAAGAAAGAAAAGGAGAGAGAAAGAACGAGAGTGAGAGAGAGTACCGCCTCTGCTATATGTCATTGACCTTGGCTCTCTGGGTCTCTATTGATGTAATATCTGTGATTTGTCAGCACGGCTGAGGAGGTTATGAATGGATCGAGCAGAGTTTCATGCTGGCGTTTTCTGGGTGGATGATAAGAAAAAAAGATCTAATTCTTTCTCACTGTCCGTTAGATTAACAACCAACCTAATTATGACCACTCCTCTTTTACGCAGATAAGATTGGTCTAATTTGTCAGGTCGGAAAGGAGAGCATCAATTCGACCTCTCCTAACAGAGGGAGATATGTAGGGTAGAAAGAGACTGGGCATAGCTAGCTCTATTGAAAAGGCTTTAACAGGCAATGTAACCATTTTGCCTGTTCCTGTATGTGCACCATACTGTACCTTTCAGATCCGATGAATTATGATCTATCTCTATAAAACATTTTGTCAGGAGTGCCGTTAACTATATGGAGTCAACCCAGAGCACTGAAACATTTAGTTAAATTAAAAAAGCAGATTGATAGAGCAATGCTAATTTTGGTTTGATTTATTGCCCCATTCAAAATCAGTCTATTGGATTTTTTTATGGCAGGTTTCTATTGTTGTGGGACGTGTCTAAATGGTCTTCTTCTTGTTGTTTCTTTCCAGTGGTCTGTGTCGTCTCCTCACCCCTACCAAGGGGTCATCCTGACCTCGGACCCCCCTCTTGCCCCCCTCCCACGAGCCTGACCCAGTGATCCCCCCCAACCCCCCTACCTTGCCCCAAAGCAGACTGAAGAACCCTAAACAGTGCCAGGCTCAATCACCACTCAAGTCCCCTGAGATCACGCAGGTGAGTGTACAAACACACACACACACATTCCACACAAGAGTCAGGAGTGCGTGCGTTTAGGGTGGAAATAATTGGAGTGTTAGGAACAGACACCTTGTCTCAGTGAGCCTCACATCTGGAAAGGGGTGAGTGTTAGCTTTAGCTGCATGCTAGCAGATGGGATATAAAAGACAGGCCTGATGCTATCTGATCTATGGGTTGTGGTTGACTCTTGATAAAGGTGATAAAAAATACTGCTCATGATTTACTGGCTGTTCAATAGGTAAGTATAAATACTGAAGAATATCATGATTCAGCCTTGTTTTCGATTTCTAGCATTGGGACTTTGCAGTACCACCAGGAAGCAGATAGGATTGTGTTTGTTTATGCACAATTGATTATGGCTGTGTTTATCGGGTCAGTCGTGAGACGACCCTGCTGTTCCAGGTCTAAAACATCCTCTCGATCTGTGACAGCCACACTCCCAACTGACTGGCCATGTAATGGTCTAAATGATTCTGTCACTTTTCATCACGCTCCATCTGTCATCCCTCCTCCAGCTCAAACCTCTCCTCTCGCCGATGGAAGACCCTCTCTTTGCTGCCGTGTCGGGCTAACCTGAATCAACTCCAAATGTCTCCGTGGTGCAGCTAGCTATTTCTTCAGGGAAGGGAAACCCATTTGACTACACACACCGTTTGTCCATTCACTCCGAAACACGTTGACTGTGGAGCTGGTGACATTTGTGCTAGACATCCCTGATGTGTACGTTTCCAACAAGTCTGAACTACGGAGTATTAGCACTTTCCTGGGTTTTCCATGGTAGGCGGTGTCAGTGGGTCCTGTCTGTTTACCCGCCGTAAGCGGGGGCTGTTAACCTTGGACAGTGACGAGAGTCGTTTATTTGGTCTAGGAGGGAGGCCCTGGTTGCACCATGCAGGCAGGGAGGCACATTGGTGGCAGATGTTTGAGCTTCTCCTCCTCCTCCTCCACCAGTCCTACAGGATCACATCCTCCAGACGATCCCCTTCTTGTTTTGCCTTCCTCTTCTCTTTTTAGAAACTAGTTGCAAAATATTTGGAAGTTATGAGGTATACTGTTCCACTGGAGTTCCCCAGCGCCGTAGTACAACACCCTGTTTGATACATTGGTTGTGTCCACATGGTGTGTGGTGAATATAATACCCAAACTCTGAGCGCTGGGAGGGATCTGTATGAGGGAGGAAGGGGGGGGGGCATGGAGGGGTAGTGGATGCTGCCTTCCAGGCTTAGTTAAGCCTGTGTTAGTCCTCCATCCAAGATAGCCACAGCTGAGATGTCCGTACTGAAGCAGCCTTCTTTCCTACGGTTATGTGGTTTCAAAAGTTAGCGTCGCCTATTTTCTGTTGCTCTAAAGTTTAGCCTCATGAAGTTCTAATGTCGGTGCAAAGACGGGGGGATCGGTGTTGTAAGTGGGGGAACCAGTGAGAAAGACAATTAATCAGTACCTCTACAGCTGCTTCCTGACATTTCTGCAAAATGTTGTGGAAAATGTAATGAAGGTAATTTTTCAAGCTTACCCGGTGGAAAATATGACCGTCTTTCCATAGACAATTAAAACCAACATGAAGCCCTTTTATTTATTTATTTTTATTCTCCCTCTCTTTCCTTCCATAGGGGGGATTTGATGTGTTTCATCCAGCGCTAAATGGAAACATGTACATTAAACGGCTACAGCTGTGGAGCATGAATAAACTAGGGATAGTTAGTTCTGCTGCTTAGCTGGAGAAATCACATAACTGCACCTACTACAACATAAAGAGTAAGATCTGGGTCACATGGTTTATCCCACTGTGCACACAGCATGCATGTTTAGCCGTTACCACCTCCAGGAAATAATCATAAATCCAACCAGGAAGCATGCTGCTGCCGACTCTTATTTTGTTGCTCTTTCCAGCATTGCAGCAGGCAGCCTGTTGGAGCAGAGGGCTTGTACACAGACACAGGGAGATGGGTTTTTATCTATGCCGTTTTCAATTACTGAGGCCTGGTGTAATTACCCGGCTTTGTCCCACAGTCGGTCTGCCAGAGAGTCCCACAGTACCGCACTCCCCTCCCTCCCTCCCTCCCTCCCTGCCCTCAACCCTCAACCTAGCCTCCCCAGGTCCTTAGCATGGCGGCACTTACACCCTCTCCGCTTTGTCTGTGTCCGTCTGGCCACTTGTTTCATTGGTAACTGTATATCAGGCTGGGGACACTGGCGGGGCCGCCAGAGTGTCAGTTGTATTAAGCATGACCTCATGTTGAAAGGATCTGTTTCTCCCTCTCTAAATGGCTCTCAGCCTGTGGGGCCCGGTCTTTTGGCTCAACACCCCAGGCGCTATGCTCAGACCACTGGAGTCTTCCTGCACCCCATGATGGGCCTCTCACTGAGAGAGGAGGAGAGAGAGAGGGACAGAGACTGAAAGACGGAGAAAGAAAGGGAGAAAGAGGGAGAGAGAGAAGGAGAGTGTGTGCGTGCATGCGTGTGTGTGTGTGTGTGTGTGTGTGTGTGTGTCTCCACTCACACTCAGGCTCATGGACTGGCTTGTCTGGGGGAAATGATGTCACCCCCTGTTCCCCATCAACCCTGTCCAAAGTCCACAGACTGTTCTGGGCTAATTCATCTTCAAGATGAGGCGCTGGGCTGGTGGCATGGCCAAACAAGTCACACTGTACACATACCCTTTAGCATCGTCTGTACTTACAACCAAGCAATACTTTTAAACATATTATGCTGGACTCTGAGTCTCTGGAGAGGGTTGATTATGAGCTGGATCTCCTCTGTACTGGGCCTTTACCCAACACCAACAGACAGCTCTGCTCCTGGTCTCTATAACTGACTAATGTGGAGCCTGAACAACTGACTAATGACTAATGTGGAGCTGAAGATTTTCACTGTAGCCTGCAATCACACCTGAAACCCCTGAACCCGTGACTATTAAACACTCTGAATCTCTGAATGTGATTGTCTTCTTGGAGAGAACCAGGGAGAAACCAGATCAGAAACTGATTAAGAGGATCTGGATGGACGCATCGATCAAAAGCCCATAAACAAATGAGTGAACAGCCAAACAGTGTCTCTGGGGCAACTGTCTGTGAGGCGATGTGTGTGCTGTTGGACTGAGTGCCAGACTGTATACCTCCGCACAGCCGAGAGAGATTCTGTTTATTACCGCCGCTCGTAGGTTACGCCTCCCATAATGGCCCAGCATTCTTGGAAGAGCAGATAACATTCATCACAATCAGCAGGAACATCATCAGGCATGGGGCTGATACCCATGGCACGACCCAGTCGAGATTTGTGACACAGCGATTTGTTAAGAGACAACCCAGTGCCCAGATTAGTCCATTTTTGTAACATCAATATGTTTATAATTTGATGGATTATGTTTCCCCATTCAATGCCAAATGTTTTTGCCATATCTCATAACAACAAATGCAAATAAAAGTAATACATTCCACCTGCCTGTCAGCGGGAGACGTGTAACTACTGCCATTATTGCTTGTGCTATTGCATGGCTATGCCTAGTGAACGCCTCAGCTTAAGGTGTGGTATGCTATGCCTAGTGAACGCCTCAGTTTAAGGTGTGGTATGCTATGCCTAGTGAACGCCTCAGCTTAAGGTGTGGTATGCTATGCCTAGTGAACGCCTCAGTTTAAGGTGTGATATGCTATGCCTAGTGAACGCCTCAGTTTAAGGTGTGGTATGCTATGCCTAGTGAACGCCTCAGCTTAAGGTGTGGTATGCTATGCCTAGTGAACGCCTCAGCTTAAGGTGTGATATGCTATGCCTAGTGAACGCCTCAGTTTAAGGTGTGGTATGCTATGCCTAGTGAACGCCTCAGCTTAAAGTGTGGTTTGCTATGCCTAGTGAACGCCTCAGCTTAAGGTGTGATATGCTATGCCTAGTGAACGCCTCAGTTTAAGGTGTGGTATGCTATGCCTAGTGAACGCCTCAGCTTAAAGTGTGGTTTGCTATGCCTAGTGAACGCCTCAGCTTAAGGTGTGGTATGCTATGCCTAGTGAACGCCTCAGCTTAAGGTGTGGTATGCTATGCCTAGTGAACGCCTCAGCTTAAGGTGTGGTATGCTATGCCTAGTGAACGCCTCAGCTTAAGGTGTGGTATGCTATGCCTAGTGAACGCCTCAGCTTAAGGTGTGGTATGCTATGCCTAGTGAACGCCTCAGCTTAAGGTGTGGTATGCTATGCCTAGTGAACGCCTCAGCTTAAGGTGTGGTATGCTATGCCTAGTGAACGCCTCAGCTTAAGGTGTGGTATGCTATGCCTAGTGAACGCCTCAGCTTAAGGTGTGGTATGCTATGCCTAGTGAACGCCTCAGCTTAAGGTGTGGTATGCTATGCCTAGTGAACGCCTCAGCTTAAAGTGCGGTTTGCTATTCCTAGTGAACGCCTCAGCTTAAAGTGTGGTTTGCTATGCCTAGTGAACACCTCGGCTTAAGGAGTAGTATGCTATGCCTAGTGAACACCCGTCTTCTCACTTGAGCTCTCACACCGACGGCGAGAAGAGGTGGCCGAGCAGAGCGACCGACCAACCGCCTAGCTGGGTTGTGCAACCAGCTCCTTTCATAATTTCAATTCATCAGCATGGTAACCCTGCAACATGGCATTCAGGCTTGTTCTTCCCACACAGGAACTGTCACCCACACTCCTCACCTCACCCTGTCTCAATGAGGCTGTAGCCAAGGCCTCTCACCCACACAGAGCCCAACTCTCTCTTTTCACTACTCACTACACACACACCCACCATGTTAAAAATACCACCTCTCATCTTATGCCTAGCTGTACCTCGTACTTTCTGCTTGAAATGTAGACCTGAGTATGACAAGATGTATGACAGGATGTATGACTGGATGTATGACAGGATATATGACAGGATGTATGACAGGATGTATGACTGGATGTATGACAGGATGTATGACTGGATGTATGACAGGATGTATGACTGGATGTATGACAGGATGTATGACAGGATGTATGACTGGATGTATGACAGGATGTATGACTGGATGTATGACAGGATGTATGACAGGATGTATGACAGGATGTATGACTGGATGTATGACAGGATGTATGACTGGATGTATGACAGGATGTATGACAGGATGTATGACTGGATGTATGACTGGATGTATGACAGGATGTATGACAGGATGTATGACTGGATGTATGACAGGATGTATGACTGGATGTATGACTGGATGTATGACAGGATGTATGACTGGATGTATGACAGGATGTATGACAGGATGTATGACTGGATGTATGACAGGATGTATGAAAGGATGTATGACTGTCAAGATATGATTCTTGTCTGAATCATGTGCCTTGTAGTTTTACCAGTACTGTTCTTTACTTTTCTCATGTGTTGCTGGAGTTTGTCCCAAAAATAAATATCCATCCCATCATGCCATACGCATTGCACATACACTCACCATTCTATAAATGTGTATGATGCACTATACATTGTAGTTGTAATTTTAGTATTGCTCTGTGAGGGCACTGGCTCTGCTGACCACCTTGACCTGGTTTGAGCAATGGATGGTCTCTCTCTCTCCCCCCCTCTCTCAACCTGTTGCGTGTTGTCTCTCCACAGTCTCCAGACTGCAGTATCTCCCGGCTGCAGTCTCTCCCAGCTCCAGGCTGTGCTTCATCTTTGGGCTCCTAATGAGGAGTCAATATGACACTCCCGGGGGCTGACTTGCGAACGGACTGGGTGATGCATCCACAGAACCTGCTTACAGGGGATAAAATCACACCACAAAACCTGCTGGCTGTGCAAATGGTGAATCTCTCAGGCTGTCAAGACGCAAACTATTGGTGGTATAAGTCTGAAGATGAAAATAGTTATTTCTGGGATTTCAATAAGATTCAGGAATATTTTCTAGGTGTATATTTATTGCATATTATTTAGTTTTTATTCCATTCTATTCATATTTTACAATATGTGTATTTTTTTATACACGATACAGACTGGAAAAGACAAACAAGCTACTTTTGTTGCCCATGTTACATTGAGAGGCACAGATGAACCTGCAACTGAATAGAGTAGAGAAGTGTGTCAAGACTGCAGAATTAATACATTTCACTCAGTCCTTTCAATAGTCCAAAAAAATATGTTGTGTATTCTGTGCATGCAGTCCATTTGAGAACAGAGGGATTCTTCAACATTGCATTGTGAATAACTCCCTGACACAGTTCAGGTGAAAGGCGCGTTGATCCAGACGCCCCTAAAACACATAATACTTTATTATAGGAGCCTTGCTTCAATCTATTTTCAGAACCCTTTCAGATTTTCCCCTAGCTAGCCAGTTGATAAAGCCAGTTGGAGCTTTTAACGTTGCTTCCATCCCCAATGAGCTGGAATAGCTGGAACAAAGACCCCAGCAAACTGACCCAGCTCCCCTCTCATTCCCACTGTAAGGGAAGACACAGAGAAAGGTATAAAACTTGTATGCAGATATGTGTGTGTTTCTAACAAACAAACACAGATAAATAAACAAGGGTCTCGGTTGGGGGTCTCATTAGGCCCCCTGAGGCTGAGGCACTGACCATGATGCACTTCTAGGCAGGACTTTGTTACCATAAACTCTGTAATTACTGAATGGAAACAATTAGCAATGATTTGAATTATTCAGAGTCTGCCCTGGAAAGTACAAGAAACTGTGCCGGTTTCCGTTCAGGGAAATAAGAAACGGCCTGTGTGTGTGTGTGTGTGTGTGTGTGTGTGCGTGCCTGCCTACATCACTGCTGTGAACGTGATGTCACCAGGAGGACAAACAAAAGGGGTAACCGGAGCTTTGAAAACACACTGGCGGATGTGTCACGGTCAACCCCACAGACAGGCCACTGAATTAGGCCACTGTGCTGATCGAATGGCCCTGTGGTTTAGGAGATACCCAAAACACACAGGCAGCTACCCATGCGACTGGCCTTTGTTTCTACAGGAATTACTCAGGTATAATTGCAGATGTCAATTTGCTTAGACCAACAGAACCGTGTGTACTACCCTCTGTAATAGAGATGGAACTGAAACTAGATGAGGTTGATTTAATTACCTTTAGCTGTTTATTGGAGTGACTATGTAATACTGATAGGTCTAAAACATCAGTCGATAATAGCAGTGTCAAAGACTATGACTCCAAATA
This sequence comes from Oncorhynchus kisutch, assembly GCF_002021735.2. Classification (NCBI taxonomy): domain Eukaryota; kingdom Metazoa; phylum Chordata; class Actinopteri; order Salmoniformes; family Salmonidae; genus Oncorhynchus; species Oncorhynchus kisutch. Next base: position 19,431,812 of record NC_034194.2, on the reverse strand, counting down.
TTTAAAGAACATAGTTTGGCAACGGAGATATTTTCCAGGTCTGTTTTTTAAAATGTTATTCCAACAATTGTATTTATTTATTTAAAGTGCTCGTGTCCTGCAAATAACTTTTGGTTGGACAGTGAGAGATATGGCGTCATGGTTCATTGTTAACTTCAGATGTTGTTATTTTATGGGAAAAGAAAACGGGATTCACTCTATTCTTTATTTCAGTGTTGAAAGGAATTCCAAGCACTTCAAATTGGTATGTGGCATCTTGGCTGTCCAAATGGTTTAAGGATAACTACACATCACTCATTGTCACACAAAATAACCAAACATTTTCTAATCCTCTCTCTTGAATCTGCCAGCCTTAAATACCTAATCCCTGCATTGGAAAGAGGATGTATTTTGATTGAGTGAAAGGGCCTCTTTAAGGTTTGCTCTTTCCCCAGTCACAATGGAGATGTTCGTCAGTGTGTAGGGCCTGGTACGGCCCCAGGCTACCAGCTTATCCCCCACTCCCCATAGATCTCCAGCCAGAAACCAGAACTAGGCCCGAGGTGGGCAGAGGCTCTCTATCACCGTAATGTTCTCCCCATGAAAAGAGAGCCCAAATATAGAAGCTAACATGGCTTATACCCACACTTTATGTATACCTCTGGGGAGGAGGGTGTTGATGGAGATATATGTACTGTAATGCTTGGGGGGGGGGGGGGGGGGGGGGGGGGACTTACTGGGGGGGGGAATGTCCGCCTCATCATGGTCCATCAGTTTTTGGCAGTGGGGCCTCCTATCAGATGAACTACTGTTAGACTGTGGAGATGTTACATAAAATGCTTGAATCATCCAGTGGAGTGTTTCTGTTTATATCTTTGAGAATGTGGTCCGTCTCTATAGAGCGAGGTGTCCCTAGCACACTCTGCCTCTGTGTGTCCCACGCACACTTCCTCCAGGTACTCCACTTAAAAATGATGCCAAAGAATATTCCCACCCACACTCAGTCAGAAAATAGGACGGCGTTTTAGTTAGGATGAAAACACTTTATATAACCCATTCAATAGTTTTTCTTTGACTTGAACAATGATAACCTTATGCAACACGGCAGAGAATAATTCATTAATGGTTTTGTGCAGATGCCTACTGAACTGTATGTCCTAAAAGAAAGATTTTAGAGAACTTCGGGCACCATGGTAGCGGATCTGTACTGATAACAAGAGATACTAGACAGATGGATTCATGGAAGGAGATGCGCCCAAACATGGAGGGGGGAGAAGGGAAGAGGAGAGGGGTGCACCAACCTGGCCACCATTAAGTGTGATATATGAAACTGACTCCAGCTTAGAAAGATGGCTCTTTTCCACTCAGTGATATGTTTTCTCTGGCTTCATAAGGCTCATCAGCTGACACTTTTTCACCAAATACGGAGTGCGTATTGTGTGAATAGGCTAGGATGAGTTATTATTCCTCTCAGAATGTTTCTCTCTGTAACTACGTTATCTTTACAAAGCTGACAATCGAGAACATTTCATGAGGTTGGTATGCAACACCTGTTGATACAGGTGTGTTGCAATTGATACTGCATTCTGTATCTTCCAATCTCTCTAAACATAGCAACATCTGGCTGTGTTTTCACATACACATTTGGCTTTGAGTTTAATTGAAACATGTACATGTACAGTTTTTTTGAACAGGATCGCAGGTGGTATTTATCGTTGGTCAATAAGAAAGGATATCTGGCCGGTACCAAACCTCCATCCAACCACTTATTCTGAGCGCCTATGACTTTGTTCTGTTGTTTGCACACATTCTTTTTGTGTAACAGCACGGAAGAAAACAAAAACTGACGAGAAGTTCATGTTTCAGGTGCTAAAAATACCAGTGTTTTCGACTGGGATATTTTTATCTCTCACATTGGCCTTAAGACACCCGTGTCACATAGCTTCCATGCTCCTACCCCAGTAGCGCCAGAGCAAAGGGGCCTTGTGTGTGTGTGTGTGTGTGTGTGTGTGTGTGTGTGTGTGTGTGTGTGTGTGTGTGTGTGTGTGTGTGTGTGTGTGTGTGTGTGTGTCGCAATCAGAGAGAAAAAATGAAATCAAGAAAATCACGGCAGAGACTTACATGTTCAGCGTGTTAGTCTCAGACACTGGATTCATTCTATATTCAACTGTTGGTGTGGTTTCTGTACGGTAGCACTCTGAAATAGAATCACAAACGAATGCAAGTTTATTTGTAGCTTCTGTGTTCACTAGGCATTGCAGTATGTGTATGTATAGAAAGTAAACATCAGAGGCCAGCGAAAAGAAAAATGCTAGTGCTTGTAGTTCCTTTACGACTTGCCCTTTGGACGCCCACGCACATATGATGTCTTACGTCACCTCCATTTGGCCGGCTATTTGTACTTTTTTGTGTCTTTTTAGGAACTGCGTGGGCCTAGTTGTTACTGATGACTCACTGTAAGCACGAGGGGGTGGGTGGCCCAATCACACTCATTCGCAATATTTTAACCTCAATCTAGTTTAGCACTGTACTCCTTGTACTGCATGCCACTGTACATGAGAATATACAGTTGAAGTCGGAAGTTTACATACACTTAGGTTGGAGTCATTAAAACTTGTTTTTCAACCTCTCCGTAAATGTCTTGTTAATAAACTATAGTTTTGGCAAGTCGGTTAGGACATTACTTTGTGCATGACACAAGTAATTTTTCCAACAATTGTTTACAGACAGATTATTTCACTTATAATTCACTGTATCACAATTCCAGTGGGTCAGAAGTTTACATACACTAGTTGACTGTGCCTTTAAACAGCTTGGAAAATGCCAGAAAATGATGTCATGGCTTTAGAAGCTTCTGGTAGGCTAATTGACATCATTTGAGTCAATTGGAGGTGTACCTGTGGATGTATTTCAAGGCCTACCTTCAAACTCAGTGCCTCTTTGTTTGACATCATGGGAAAATCAGAAGAAATCATCCAAGACCCCAGGAAAGAAAATTGTAGACCTCCACAAGTCTGGTTCATCCTTGGGAGCAATTTCCAAACGCCTGAAGGTACCACGTCCATCTGTACAAACAATAGTACGCAAGTAGGAACACCATGGGACCACGCAGCCGTCATACCGCTCAGGAAGGAGACGCCTTCTGTCTCCTAGAGATGAACGTACTTTGGTGCGAAAAGTGAAAATCAATCCCAGAGCAACAGCAAAGGTCCTTGTGAAGATGCTGGAGGAAACCGGTACAAAAGTATCAATATCCACAGTAAAACGAGTCCTATATCGACATAACCTGAAAGGCCGCTCGGCAAGGAAGAAGCCACTGCTCCAAAACCACCATAAAAAAAGCCAGACTACGGTTTGCAACTGCACATGGGAACAAAGATCGTACTTTTTGTAGCAATGTCCTGTGGTCTGATGAAACAAAAATAGAACTGTTTGGCCAAAATGACCATCGTTATGTTTGGAGGAAAAAGGGGGAGCCAAAGAACACCATCCCAACCGTGAAGCACGGGGATGGCAGCATCATGTTGTGGGGGGGGGGTGCTTTGCTGCAAGAGGAAGGAAAATGATGTGGATATATTGAATCAACATCTCAAGACATCAGTCAGGAAGTTAAAGCTTGGTTGTAAATGAGTCTTCCAAATGGACAATGACCCCAAGCATACTTCCAAAGTTGTGGCAAAATGGCTTGAGGACAGCAAATTCAAGGTATTGAAGTGGCCATCACAAGGCCCTGACCTCAATCCTATAGAAAATGTGTGGGCAGAACTGAAAAAGGGTGTGCGAACGAGGAGGCCTACAAACCTGACTCAGTTACACAAGCTCTGTCAGGAGAATGGGCCAAAATTCACCCAACTTGTTTTGGGAAGCTTGTGGAAGGCTACCCGAAACGTTTGACCCAAGTTAAACAATTTAAAGGCAATGCTACCAAATACTAATTGAGTGTATGTGAATTTCTGACCCACTGGGAATGTGATGAAAGAAATAAAAGCTTAAATAAATAATTCTCTCTGCAATTATTCTGACATTTCACATTCTTAAAATAAAGTGTTGATCATATCTGACCTATGACAGGGAATTTTTACAAGGATTAAATGTCAGGAATTGTGAAAAACTGAGTTTAAATGTATTTGGCAAAGTTTATGTAAGCTTTCGACTTCAACTGTAGATGACTGAACTGCGATTCATTTTTTGAAAATGGAGGAAAATCATAGAGACATAAGTTATTAACTGACTTCACAGTAAATGCTTTGTTTCAATCATTGAATTGTTTCCCTCTCCTCTCTCCAGGTCGTACATAAAGATTCTCTTGGAAGTTGTAAAAGGAGGGATATCAACAAAACCTTTTTTTTTCAGACTGGTAAGTGTTCAGTAATAGATATTTTATACCGAATCATGATTTTTAAAACCACGTTTTGTTTCACAGTACATGGAATTTATTCATGTTCTGTTTGAATTTTCAGATCACTCAAAGGTCTTGATACATTTAATAAACAAAAAGAAAATTGAAGGGCTGATGCAAGTTCGCAAGTTTACAGTATGCTTGACAGAAAGAAAGTGTTCTGATGCCCACTATAGAGGATCTTTGTGACTCAAATGTAGAACAACCCAAAACGACTTCAGCAATGGAAGGCCCCTTTATTTGAGAACTACAGCATCTGACATTTGACCTTTGAGAAACCCAAAGGAAGTATAGTTGGACAATGGAGCCACATGAATCCGCTTCTGGTCAAAAATCCACCAAGGAGCCACGGGAGAAGCTACAAAGGAAGTGGGTCTCCGAGCCCTCAGCTGTCACAAAAAGAAGCACTTTCGCTGACCCGGAGGGAAAAAGACACTCGCATCGCGAAAGCCTGCAAAGTGGTGCCAGTGGCAGCAATATTACTGGCTCAGCACAAAAGTATGGCTCTGGGAAGATGTTATCAACTGCAATGGGTCAGCCGCATCAAGACAGTCAATACACACAGGCTTTCCCCCGTACTTACTCCTACCAGTTACCACAACAGTACCCACAGCAGCCCATGCAAGAGCGCTTCCTGTCCGGAGCCAAGCCACAGCCTGGTCTGGAGGCCCATGCCTGGCCTTTCGCTGGACAGCTCCCATCCGACGACATATTCCCTGGACACTCCCGTGCCCATGGAGTTTTCTCTCGTCAGAAATCTCCCAGTTTACCCAGTTCTTTTGGCCAGTATTCCAAATCAGGGCCGGAGCTGCCAGAGGAGGGATACAAGAAGGAGCAGAAACCCAAGAAGCCAGGAAAGTACATCTGCCACTACTGTGGAAGGGCTTGTGCGAAACCCAGCGTGCTGAAGAAGCACATTCGTTCACACACTGGGGAACGCCCCTACCCTTGTGTCCCCTGCGGGTTCTCCTTTAAAACCAAGAGTAATTTGTACAAACACCGAAAATCTCATGCCCATGCCATCAAAGCAGGACTAGTCCCATTCTCCGAACTGGCAGCTTCACGCACAGACATGGATCAAGCGTCCTCAGTGGGAGAGACAGATGTACACTCAGACGGTGAACAGAGCACGGACACCGACGAGGAGACGGCAGAGGTCTCTATGTTTATGGACAAAGTCAGCCCCATCCCCCAGATATCATTTGAAATGGACAAAAGCACCATGGAGAAGGGTGGGGAGCCGGCATATGCTGACTCAGCTGAGGAACTAGCTATGGCATCCATGAAAGTGCCTATCCTAATTGTCCCAAAACAAGGGATCCCACCAACAGCAATGGAGTGCCCCCCATTCATGGAACTCAAGGCTTCTCACATCAGCTCACAGGTGAGCCGCGTGGATGACTCTCCTACTATAAAACAGAGACTGGCTCTGAAACTGACAGATAGGAAGGGATCACAGGACTCAGACCAGCAGTCCCAGCAGTCCCTGAACCTTCTGAGTCCACACAGCAAAGGCAGCACAGATTCCGGCTACTTCTCTCTTTCAGAGAGTGCGGAGCAACAGATCAGCCCTCCCAACACAAACGCAAAGTCCTACGAGGAGATCATGTTTGGTCGGACTTGGTATTACAAACCTAACTCTCCTAGATCGAGACAATCCATTGCAGTAGGCATGGCCACTGTTGGCCAAGACACTAACCTAATCATGGGGAAGATATCTGAAGATCATATATTCTTCCGTAATGATAACAGTGAAGCGCATCTACTAGCAGGTGTTGACCCTAAGCAGTATCCCACAAGCCCTTGCCAAAGCAACACAGGTCTATTAGAGGCTCCTGATTCAGGGCCACTCATTAGGAGTAACTCAATGCCAACATCCTCCCCGACCAACCTCAACGTCCCACCGGGGATAAGAGTGAGCCACTCCTTCGACGAGATGATGACCTCTGATGATGTCTTCTACCCGGGTGCTGCCGGTCTTAGGAGGCTTAGGAGACAGGCAGCTTTTGAGCATTCAGTACATGAAGGGCATGGCGAATCTGAAACCTATGGACACATTCCCAAGAACACAGCCCCATTTGTGGTTTTAAAGCTAGGGGAGCGTAGTCCTGTGGTGCCAGAGCATACAGCATACAGCCCTTATGGTACTAAAGTGGGAATGACAGAGATTGCCACTCGTAAACGCAGGAAGGAAAAGAGTGTAGGGGACGAGGAGGATGGCCCAGGCCAGTATGACAGTAGTGGCTCAGTAGATATGGTTGGGGATTATGATTCAAAACAAGGTAGTCAAGTAGGTTCAAGGGCAATACCTACTGGGAAAGGATCCATAGGATCCATGTACAATGCACATAGCCAATCAGACAGTTTTGAAACATGCTGTAGTAGTATGTGCTCAGAGGATGTAGTGCTAGTCCCAGACTCTGACAGAAAGGCAACTGGCAACGTTATCTCTGTCATTCAGCACACAAACTCACTCAGTAGGCCAAACTCCTTCGAGAAGTCAGAGTCCTTCGAGCACCCAGCCTACCTGCAAGACAAATCCTCTAGCCAATATTCAGAGCAGTCAGATACAGAAAACACAGAAGATGTGCAGAGCCCGGACTCTATCCTGAGGTCTGAGAGCATGGAGCAGCAGAGCAACAGTGATTTAGCTTCACCCAACCAGCCCTGTCACATGCCCCCCAAACTGGTGCGGCAGCCTAACATCCAAGTGCCTGAGATCAGGGTGACGGAGGAGCCAGATAAACCTGAGAAAGAGCCTGATGTACCGACCAAGGAGCCGGAGAAGCACGTTGAAGAATTCCAGTGGCCCCAGAGGAGTGAGACACTGTCCCAGCTCCCTACGGAGAAGCTGCCTCCTAAAAAGAAGCGTCTGCGTTTGGCAGACTTGGAGCACTCCTCTGGGGATTCCAGCTTTGAGTCTTGCACCAGCCTGTCCAGGAGCCCAAGCCAGGAAAGCAACCTGTCCCACAGCTCCAACTTCTCTATGTCCTTTGACAAGGAAGAAATCCTGAAGTCTGTGTCACCGACCAAGCAGGATGACTTTGGCAAGCAGTCTGAGTACAGTGGCAACTCTCTCACCATCCCCGGCCATCACCAGCAGAGGGAGATGCGACGATCCTCATCCGAACAGGCTCCCTGTGCTCTGGCCACCGAGATCCCAGAGATCCGTAGCAAGTCCTTTGACTATGGCAGTCTCTCAACATCATCCAGACAGGGAGAGATTTACTCCAGTGCATCAGCCATGAAAGAACGGAGAAGGGGCTACCTAGTAAGGCAGGCATCCCTTAGCGTTTACCCTGAGACAGTGGTGCATGATCAAGGTGGTCTCGAAATGACCATCAAGCAAGAGCACTCAGACCATGGACCTTTATCTTGGCAGAGCCCCCCATCCTCTCAAGGTTCTCATGGTGCATCAGCCAGCGAAGTAGCAAGACCCAAGAGAGGGTCACCTTATCATCTTCTGCAACAGAGAATTAGTGAGGACAACCAGGAAGACCCAACACTGTTCCAGAAGTCATCTTGTCTGCCAAGTCAACAGTCATCAGAGGTAGAGCATCCAAGTCATGAGCTCATCAGCCAGGAAGCCATGCAATACTCCTCACTCCAGAGCAGCTTGGCTTCACTGCCTTTCCTGCCATTTCAGCCCGGCCTGTTCTGGCATCCGGAGTCAACACAGAGACACAAGCAACATCTGGCTTTCCAGCCACACCAGTTACAGAAACTACATATCAGACAGCCTAGTATACCGCACATGCTCCAGAAATCCCACCCACCTCATCATCAGCTACAGCAGATCCAGGAGCAGTGTGACATTAAGGCTGACGGTGCTATCAGTCAGAACTACCAGTATCCCTCCAGAGTCTCCCCCCAGGCCCAGCATTACAGCTCTCCACCGTCTAAAGTGGCCCTCACCGAGAGTAAAATGCTCCTGCAACAGGTCCAGCCAATCTTCGCCACTCAGAATGCAGGATCACAGCCATCACTCCCAGGTATGCTAATCCCCGTTAGGATACAGACTCACGTGCCATCTTACGGAAGTGTTATGTACACAAGTGTTTCACAGCTCTTAACTAACCACAGCCAGAGCGCTTATTCAGCAAGAGTCATATGCTCAGAGAATGCATCATCCAATTCACTCACAGGCGGCAGTGTTTCAAAGCACAGAGTTTGCTTAAACTTATCTCAGATAATTGGTCAGCCTGAGGGAACTCCACGTTATCCACTCTGGAAAGTTCCAGATCTGAACACTGAACATGGGAGACTAAACACGGGAATTCCGCTGTCGTTGACATCGAGAACCATCTCCACCACGGATGCGTCCTCCAGTATCGGGGGAAGCAAGCGGATGTTATCACCAGCCAGTAGCCTGGAACTCTTTATAGAGACCAAACAGCAGAAACGGGTCAAGGAGGAGAAGATGTACGGTCAGATTGTAAAAGAGCTGAGCGCTGTCGAGCTGAGTGCTTCGAAGGACAGCGTCAAGTTACCAAAGCATGCATCTCTAAAGAGTGAGGGTTCAATGGATGATCAGGAGAGGATGTCCTCCTCCCCACCAGCAGACTTCCCTTCCACCCAAATCCCAGTGCGTTCCAACGCACCTCACATACCCGATGTGCCACCAGCTGACAGCTTCACTCCCCCTCTGCAAATTGTGATGGACACCCCTGGTGGCAGAGAGTCCCCAGAGGAGCTGGATGTTGACGACTCCTTCACCCCAGAGGCTAGCTCCAGCCCACAGTCCATGGTCTCCTCCAGTGACACTCCAGAGGAGGCCAAGCCTCCCATGGGCAGCAAGATCCCTGTCAACATGCTGGTGCAGCTGGCTGCCAATCAGAGTGGGGGCGCTGCTGGAAGCACTCTGCTGCTCACAGATCTGGCAGACGTTCAGCAGTTCTTTCAGTTCCCCAGTCTTCGCACGGCAACCAGTGTCAGTTGGTGCTTCCTGAATTACACCAAGCCTAACAACGCTCAGACGACTCCCCTGACTTCTGTCTACGGCTCCTGGTGCGTCAGCTCCTACAACCCCAACCCTCTCAGCCTCAGCACCAAGGCTACTCTGGCCCTGCTCCGATCCAAGCAGAGGAAGAACACAGAAACCTACACGATGGCTGCTATGTATCAACCTGGAACTGGAAAACTTGTGTCCTCTCTTGCTTGGAAGCAGAAGTTTGAGCAGGTAATCAACACATCACATTTGCCTCTTGTTCACAATTTACTACATTTACATTTACTAAATAAGCATTACAGATTTCATAACTCACATGTACGTTTTAGAAAGTTTGAAATCCCCTACAATATTATAAAGCAATCTTAGGTACAGTAAAATGTTATTTTTGAGCCGACATTTCATTACATCTGCCATCAAGTGTTTTTGTCTGTTTGCGAGGATTTAACTTAGTGTAATGCATGTTTTCCATTTGCAGATGAAGCCAGAGCTCATGCAGCTAGATGTGAGCAAATATGGGAAGAAAATCAAGGGGCTGAGCTCCAGGGATCGAATCAAGGAGGACCATGGAGAGAAGGAGGCCTCCTCAAAGCAGGCTGAGCCCACTCGCATCAGAATCTTTGAAGGAGGGTATGTCAAGATGGCTGCCATTAGCCATTAAAATGTAATTGAAAGCCTTTTGATATCAGTGTGGAACCTTCTGGAGACGGCTGCTTAAATTGTTATATTGTTGTGACTTCTATACAAAATGTACAGGTTTGTATAGAAATTATCAGCACTTAAATATGAAATATTTTGTGGTTAAGTTGGATTTAATGCCTGGTGGCTGAAACCACTTCTTCATGGCCTATGTTATATGAGAATGATAAAACAATTACTGTGGTAACTGAAATGTAGCTATTACATGATTTTGTCAAATTACTGCTTTTCATGGACTTGAAGGCTTTTTCCGCAGAAATAGGATGTACAGTGCCTTGCGAAAGTATTCGGCCCCCTTGAACTTTGCGACCTTTTGCCACATTTCAGGCTTCAAACATAAAGATATAAAACTGTATTTTTTGTGAAGAATCAACAACAAGTGGGACACAATCATGAAGTGGAACGACATTTATTGGATATTTCAAACTTTTTTAACAAATCAAAAACTGAAAAATTGGGTGTGCAAAATTATTATTATTAGTAGTAGATTAATGAGGAAAAATAAGGCTGTAAAGTAGAAATGTGGAAAATGTCAAGGGGTCTGAATACTTTCCTAATGCACAGTATATATAAAGCAGAATGTATTTTTCAGATGGCTTTTAATTGTGGTTGAAAGGTGTTACTAGCATAGGCTACTGTTTTTATGGAAATACAGTAGAGCATAGTTTTGTTGTTTAACTGCCGTGGTTTTATTGACTACTGTCCGTGAGGCTTCGGTTAACCTATTTACTTTGGTTCAAGCGATAAATAGATTTCCAAATCATTTTTGAAATCATTTTTTTTCTTCTAATCACAATAACATACGGTGTCTTGAATATCCCTTTGAAGATATTACCATATACAGTTAGATTTTTTTCTTTATATAATTCAATTTCAGAAACGGGAACAGCTGTAAAAATGTCTGACCAATACCCAGTTGAATCTGGCACCGGAATTATTTTCTCTGAGCAGTTGCAGGCTAACTTTCCCAATGTAAAGTTAGCTGTTTGATGTATTTGATATTTGCTCCCTTAACACATGCTTCGATATACTCAAAACCCTCCAATAATGTTGAATAATCTGATCTTGTTATGATTTCAGGTACAAATCCAATGAAGACTATGTTTACGTGCGGGGCAGAGGAAGAGGGAAGTACATCTGTGAAGAGTGTGGGATCCGCTGTAAGAAGCCAAGCATGCTGAAGAAACATATCCGCACACACACCGATGTCCGGCCGTATGTCTGCAAGTTCTGCAACTTTGCTTTTAAAACCAAAGGTGGGTTTCCTTCTTCCATTTCATATAACCACATGTATGCAAATGTACACCTTTCTTCTCAAGCACTTTAACCTGATAGTTCAAACAAAAACAGTGATCACATTGGAAAAGGATTTATGTACAGACTTCTGTCTGCATTGGGTTAGAAGGGTGGCAACGTTCTCTCTCTCTCTCCTGCAGTGGTGTTGATGAGTGAATTGAAAGGCCAGGCGGCCTATGCTGCTTCCAGTAAGACATTTTAAAAGTCGTAAACTCTTGTTTCAGGAAACCTGACAAAACACATGAAGTCGAAAGCCCACATGAAGAAGTGCTTGGAGCTCGGGGTGTCAGTGACATCTGTGGAGGATGCGGACGCCGAAGAAGCTGGTATGAATCAGACAGACTTACTGAGCATATTTTATAGAGATGAGCCAATATTTGATCAATACTGGGCCCTGTATGTTGCACTGGTGCGGTTATTGAGGAACAATTATTGTAATGAAAAACAGGAACCGCCTCTGTCAGGTTTATGTAAAATGACCAACTTTAAAGATACACAGTTCACATTTTCCCTGCTTGTATCCCATCATTTAGCATTAAGTGGGAAAGAACACCAGTGACCCATTCAATACAAAATAAGTAAATTGCAGTTGCTGTAAAAGATTTGTAAACGCCTAAATAGAAAAGCACTACTGTGTTTGTATGTCTCATTTCCTTGTTAAGACTGCACTAAATTCTGTTTATTTGTCTTGCAGAACAAAGTAGGCTACTGTTACTGCATTTGCATAGGGTTTGACTGGATCAACGGTTGGATAAACCATGTGTTTCTTTTTAGACAATGTCGAGGATGGCCAGAGGGAGACTGGGAAGATGTCAGGCATCATGGCTGACCACCAGTTCTCAGACGCCGATGATTCTGATGGTGGCGAGGATGACGGGGATGAGGTGGACGACGATGAAGATGATGACGACGATTACGATGGCGAATCCACACCGAAGACTCGCTCCAGAAGCACCAGCCCTCAGCCCTATGGCATACCATCTCTGTCCGTCACGGACTCTCAGGGCGCCTGCTCCTCAGACCTGCTGGGCCACTGCTCCAAACCACCCCTCTTCAGCTACTTCACCAGCCTGCCCAGCATTCAGATCACCCAGCTCATGGTGCCCAGTGAGGGTGCAGGCCAGGGCCAGATGGCAGAGTACCAGCAGCTGCTGCAGGGCGCCCTGGGGGAGGACTATAAGAGCAGGCTAGATGTACCCAGCTCCATGGACGAGGACTTTGGCCTTTCCCACAGCTCCTCATCATTCGACCTGTCCCTGTCTCGCCTCTCTTCCCCAGGCCTGGACTCCTCCCCTCTCCAAGAGCCATCCCCCACCTCCACTTCACGCAAGTACCTCTTCCCCCGACGGGACCTGTCCCCCCATGGCCGCCTGTCACCCCACAGAGAGGTGTCCCCTCTCAGGCACCACTCCCCCAAGAGGGACATCTCCTTCAGAAGGGACCTCTCGCCCCGCAGGGACCTTTCCCCCAGGAGTCACATCTCACCCCTGTCTCACGCCGGACGCCCCATGTCACCGGGCAGAGAACTGGTGGGCAGGAGGGAGCTGTCTCCACGGAGTCGCCACCGGGGCATGATCAGACCTGTCTCCCCCAGGAGGGGCATGCACCATCACAGTGCCCCCTGGAGTCTGGGCCAGCACCTACACTCAGAGATCGTGCCAATGGGCCAGCGTAGCAGAAGCCACTCAGAGATGGAGACAGTAAGTGTTCCAGAATGTATTCAACTGTTCTATTCTATTATATAAACATTGCACATCAGCCTTCATGAACAGCTCCTTACTGGCATAATATACACTGAGTATACCAAACATTAGGAACACATTCATAATATTGAGTTGCACCCCCCCCACACCTTTTGCCCTCAAAACAGTCTCAGTTCGTCGGGGCATGGACTCCAGAAAATTATGTCATGGCTTTAGAAGCTTCTGATAGGCTAATTGACATAATTAGAGTCAATTGGAGGTGTACCTGTGGATGTATTTCAAGGTCTACCTACAAACTCAGTGCCTCTTTGCTTGACATCATGGGAAAATCAAAAGAAATCAGCCAAGACCTCAGAACATTTTTTTGTTGCATTGAGTTGCACCCCCCTACACCTTTTGCCCTCAGAACAGCCTCAGTTCGTCGGGGCATGGACTCTACAAGGTGTTGAAAGCGTTCCACAGGGACCTGTCCCCCAATGTTGACTCCAAAGCTTCCCACAGTTGTGTCAAGTTGGCTGGATGTCCTTTGGGTGGTGGACCATTCTTGATACACACGGGAAACTATTGAGCCTAAAAAAAACAGCAGCGTTGCAGTTCTTGACACAAACCGGTTCTCCCATTCAAAGTCACTTGCATTTTTTTTTCTTGCCCATTCACTCTCTGAATGTCACACATATACAATCCATGTTTCAATTGTCTCAATACTTAAAAATCCTCCTTTAACCTGTCTCCTCCCCTTCATTAAAGTGGATTTAACAAGTGACATCAATAAGAGATCAGAGCTTTCACCTGGATTCACCTAGTCAGTCTATGTCATGGAATGACATCATTAAATAGTAACTGCAAAACACCAGTCTCAACGTCAACAGTGAAGAGGGGACTCCGGGATGCTGGCCTTCTAGGCAGAGTTGCAAAGAATAAGCCATATCTCAGACTGGCCAATAAAAAAAAAGATTAAGATGGGCAAAAGAACACAGACACGGGACAGAGGAACTCTGACTATAAGGCCTTCATTTCTCAGAACAATAATAGACTGAAGAGTTTCAGAAGAAAGTCTTTGTTTCTGGCCATTTTGAGCCTGTAATCAAACCCACAAATGCTGTTGCTCCAGATACTCAACTAGTCTAAAGAAGGCCAGTTTTATTGCTTCTTTAATCAGGACAGTAGTTTTCAGCTGTGCTAACATACTGTAATTGCAAAAGGGTTTTCTAATGATCAATTAGCCTTTTAAAATGATAAACTTGGATTAGCTAACACAACGTGCCATTGGAACACAGGAGTGATGGTTGCTGATAATATGCCCATGTACAGTTGAAGTTGGAAGTTTACATACACTTACGTTGGAGTCATTAAAACTTGTTTTTCAACCACTCCACAAATTTCTTGTTGACAAACTATAGTTTTGGCAAGTCGGTTAGGACATCTAATGACACAAGTAATGTTTCCAACAATTGTTTATTATTATTTCACTGTATCACAATTCCAGTGGGTCGGACATTTACATACGCTAAGTTGACTGTGCCTTTAAACAGCTTGAACAATTCCAGAAAATGATGTCATGGCTTTAGAAGCTTCTGATAGGCTAATTGACATCATTTGAGTCAATTGGAGGTGTACCTGTGGATGTATTTCAAGGCCTACCTTCAAACTCAGTGCCTCTTTGCTTGACATCATGGGAAAATCAAAAGAAATCAGCCAAGACCTCAGAAAAAGAATTGCGGACCACCACAAGTCTGGTTCATCCTTGAGAGCAATTTCCAAACACCTTAAGGTACCATGTTCATCTGTACAAACAATAGTGATAAAGTATAAACACCATGGGGCCACGCAGCCGTCATACCGCTCAGGAAGGAGATGCATTCTGTCTCCTAGAGATGAACGTACTTTGGTGCGAAAAGTGCAAATCAATCCCATCTCCTGTGGTCTGATGAAACAAAATAGAACTGTTTGGCCATAATGACCATCGTTATGTTTGGAGGAAAAAGGGGGATGCTTGCAAGCCGAAGAACACCATCCCAACCGTGAAGCACAAGTGTGGCAGCAGCATCATTTTGTGGGTGTACTTTGCTGCAGGAGGGACGGGTGCACTTCACAAAATAGATGGCTTCATGAGGGAGAAAAATTATGTGGATATATTGAGCAACATCTCAAGACATCAGTCAGGAAGTTAAAGCTTGGTCTTCCAAATGGACAATGACCCCAAGCATACGGGACAACAAAGTCAAGTTATTGGAGTGGCCATCACAAAGCCCTGACCTCACACCTATAGAAAATGTGTGGGCAGAATTGAAAAAGCGTGTGCGAGCAAGGAGGCCTACAAACCTGACTCAGTTACACCAGCTCTGTCAGGAGGAATGGGCCAAAATTCACCCAATTTATTGTGGGAAGCTTGTGGAAAGCTACCGGAAACGTTTGACCCAAGTTAAACCATTTAAAGGTAATGCCTTCAAATACTAATTGAGTGTATGAAAACTTCTGACCCACTGGGAATGTGATGAAAGAAATAAAAGCTCAAATAAATAAGCTCTACTATTATTCTGACATTTCACATTTATTAAAATAAAGTGGGATCCTATCTGACCTATGACAGGGAATTATTTCTAGGATTCAATGTCAGGAATTATGAAAAACTGAGTTGAAATGTATTTGGCAAAGGTTTATGTAAACTTCCAACTTCAACTGTAGATACTCCATTAAAAAATCAGCTGTTTCCAGCTACAATAGTCATTTACAACATTAACAATGTCTACACTGTATTTCAATTTGATGTTAATGGACAAAAAATTTGCTTTTCTTTCAAAAACAAGGACATTTTTAAGTGACCGCAAACTTTTGAATGGTAGTGTATATATACTGAAGAAAAATATAAATGCAACATGTGTTGGTCCCATGTTTCATGTGCTGAAATAAAAGATCCCTGAATCTTACCATATGCACAACAATCTTATTTCTCGAATGTTGCACACATTTGTTTAATTCCCTGTTCGTGAACATTTCTCCTTTGCCAAGACAATCCATCCACCTGACAGGTGTGGCATATCAAGAAGCTGATTAAAACAGCATGATCATAACACAGGTGCACCTTATGCTGGGGACAATAAAGGCCACTCTAAAATGTGCAGTTTTGTCACACAACACAGTCCCACAGATGTCTCAAGTTTTGAGGGAGTGTGAAATAGGCATGTTGACTGCAGGAATGTCAACCTGAGCTGTTGCCAGATAATTTAAGGTTAATTTCTCTACCATAAGCAGCCTCCAACATCATTTTAGAGAATTTGTCAGTACTTCGAACCGGCCTCAAAACCGCAGACCATGTGGTCACCTCTCCAGCCTCAACCTCCACATCCGGCTTCTTTACCTGTGGGATCATCTGAGACCAGCCACCTGGATTACTGATGAAACTGAGGAGTATTTCTGTCTGTAATAAAGCCCTTTTGTGGGGAAAAACTCATTCTGATTTGCTGGGACTGGCTTCCCAGTGGGTGGGCCTGGCTCCTAAATGCGTGGGCCTATGCCATCCCAGGTCCACCCATGGATGCGCCCCTGCCCTGTCATGTGAAATCCATAGATTGTGGCCTAATTTATTTATTTAAATTGACTGATATCCTTATATGAACTGTAACAGAGTAAAATTGTTGAAATTGTTATATGTTGAGTTTACATTTTTGTTCAGTGTATTATTAGTGCCTGCTTTTATAGGATGATAAATGGAGAGTCTAACTTAAAGTTATAGTACAATGGAACCGTGCAGGCCCACTATAGAGTGCTCTTACAGTCTCTGCGGTCGTTTCTATTTATATATGTGGCTAATTAAGAATCCCTGGGGAAAGGGGAAAAATGCAGTATTCTTGCACTGTGGAGTCATTCTTGACTTCTCCCCACCATCTGGTTGGTTTCCGTGGTAGTGAGGGATAAAAAGATAAGCCAGCCGTAGCCATAATGTACTGTAAGCTTGGCTCATCACTCAGTGGTTAGTAACTGTTTTTTTTTCTTTCTTAAAGATTCTTTTTAAATCCGGACAGTTTAAATGAAGCGTGAAATGGAGCCTGCTTCAGCTGTATAATATATATATTTTTTAATATTCATATTTGACTTCTTTTTAGCTGGTAATAGTTTTGTCGTATTTGAGCTGATTTTTCCTACCATCTCAAGATCCATTAAAATCCAAAGTAACACTTCATTTGGATAGTCCATCTGTAGAAGCTCTACAGATGATCAGTAACCTTTCAACTACATGTGTACTAACCCTAACCCTAGCCCTTATCCTAATGCTAAACTTAACCCTAACCTTAACCCTTACCCTAATCCATATTTTAAAACTAACCTTAACCATAACCAGCATTTGCTTATCAACCGATAGTTTGTTGATAGTATGAAAAAGCACAGGGCAGAGTTCTATTTCCAATGACATACAATTCCTAAAAACGATAGGCGATTTACATTGAATGTAAATAAATGTTGTTTCATGCAGTTGCCTATTTTCATCCAGTGCATTTGGAAAAAATTCCGACCCATTGACTTTTAACACATTTTGTCAAATTACAGCATTATTCTAAAATGGATAAAATTTTTGTTTTTTTACCTCCTCAATCTTCACACAATACACCTTAATGACAATGAATACTTACAGTACCAGTCAAAAGTTTGGACACACCTACTCATTTCAGTGTTTTTCTTTATTTTGGCTATTTCTACATTGTAGAATAATAGTGAAGACATCAAAACGATGAAATTAAACATATGGAATCATTCAGTATCCAAAAAGAGTGTTAAACAAATCAAAATACATTTTATATTTGAAATTCTTCACAGTATCCACCCTTTGCCTTGATGACAGCTTTGCACTCTCTTGGCCCTTGAAACCTGTTTTTTGCTTTGTCATTGTGTGTAGATAGATGAGGATTTTTTGCATTGAATCCATTTTTGAATAAGTCTGTAAGGTAACAAAATGTGGAAAGCCTGTTACTTGCGAAGCACATCATGGGCATTAAATTACTCTGTTTTTTAAAAATATATCACTGGACTGATGGTTCGATTTTGTATCAGTTATTGAGAAATATATATTTTTTCAACATTAAAATGCACCATGCATTATGTGGGTTGAATGCTGTAACAGCACAGAATAAAACAATGAATAAAGTCCCATGAGGGTAGTGACTGCCCATTACTGCCTATCACTTATTAATCATTATTTATTAACATTACTTCACTTTAATAAATATTTCAAATGTTGCGTATATTACATTTATTTTATTTGATGACTTTATTATGTCTTTAAGTTAATAATTATTTGACTAATTCTCACCTTGCGAGCAAAACATTTTAGCGGCCACCCTCATGACAGTGAAGAGAGACATTTTTTGTTTAAATGTTCATTTCTTGCAATTCTACATATTTTGCCACAGGGCGGAGAGAAGATTTTACAATTTTATAACTAATTTCATGCAATTCTACTCATTTTGCCATGGGGTGGAGAGAAAAAATATTTTTTTTACAGCTAATTACCTGCAATTATACACATTTTGCCATAGGTTGGAGGCAAATGTTGTCCGTTTTTTATATGATAACTGATGATCAACGGGACCCACCCCGTTTGGAACACTGACAAGTAATAATAATAATAAAAACATTATACAACAAAAATATGTTATTGGGGGATTGCTCAATCTGATTGGGTGGGCCTGGCTCCCCAGTGGGTGTGTCTGCGCCCACTAGTGCCTACGCCCCTGACTTAAATTGAGAAAATGCGTAGTACTTTCTGCATATTCTATAGTCGAAGATCCACAGACCCTATTTATCTTTGGCCACTATATTTTGTACTGAATTCATCTTGTATTGTTTCAGGATCAGAGGAAGGGTTCCCCTCCCCACAGCAGCCAGGAGTCCACACGGCCACACCAGGGCCTGTTCAGCCACCTCCCCCTGCACTCCCAGCAGCAGGTCCGCATCCCCTTCCCCATGATCCCTATCGGGGGCATCCAGATGGTGCACTCCGTGGCCACCTCCGTCACCGGCCTGGCCCACCCTGCCCGCCTCCCTCTACAGAAGAGCACGTCCGAGGAGTCTAGCACCAGTGAAGTGTCCTTTCCGCTGGCCAGGGGGTCCACCAGGTCCACCGATTCGCCCCAGTGTCATGAAAGAATGGAGAGGACCCCGGTTCCTTCCTCCAGCCCGTCCTTACCCAGGTCAGGAAGTCGCCGGGACAGCGCAGACATGTCCGACATCAAGGACAATCAGCAGCAGGAGGAGAGCATACAGACATGTACCAAAGCTATCGCCTCTCTCCGCATCGCTACGGAACATGACACTCTGGAAAAAGGCGTGGTGGCAGCCTCTTTAGAGCCCCACCAGAGACGCCACTCCCCGCTGCCTCACCCCTGCCATCCCCCTCACCCCATCCCTCAGGAGAGCGCTCCCAGCAGGATTCAGCACTTTAGTGGCCTAGAGGTTAGGCAGACCCCGGCCGGCCGCTCGGCCTCCCCTCTCCCCCTACCCTCCAGCTCCAGCTCAGAGACCTCCCTGCCGGCCACATCAAAGGGCCCGGCGGGTCCCACGGCAGGGCCAGGCCACCATGTCAAGGAGAGGTCACCAGGTCGACAGGGCCCAGGGGAAAGGGCAGCAAGCACAAAGAGAGGTAGAGATATATCAAAGGACTCCACAGAGAACAGGTGAACGATGTTTAACGTAAAGACATCAACACATACTATTGCACACACACAACACAAGAACACAGAGAGACAGACATTCAAACACACACACATGCAAACACAAGCAAATTAAGTAGATACTCTGCAGTTTCAATGTATGTGTATAGCATGCCTTTTATAACCTGGTTTGCTATTTTAACAATGTATTTCTTATTTAAAGTTTCAGAGAATATACATACAGTATATGTTAACTTATCCATGAGCCTGACCAAATTGCTTATGGACTCCAGTCTGGTACTTTTAAATGTACAAATGTGTGTGCCTTTTCTTTACTTTCTGCTTATATTCTTATAAGCATATTAAGCAGGAAGAGATGTAAATATATAAAGTTTATCAGCTTTGTAATAAATGCAATTTCCCGTCTTTTTTGGACACTTGAGTCTGAATGATGTGAAGTATCAATATATGTAAGGTTGCACTAAAACATATTTTTATATGAGTGAAATTAAATGGCTTTTGTGTACAGCAGCAATTCTATAATACTATTTATTGTATCATGTTTTATAAATTGTACATTTTTCTTAATGTTGTGTATGCCTTTTCTATGTAAAGCATGGGTTTTGCTATGGCGTAATTAGAGCAAAAAATATGTACACTGTAAAATGGCTTTATATGTTAGTGAATACACTTTACTTGGAAGTATATACATATAATTAAATTTACAAGAATATATACCTATTGTATAAATATATATATATTCTATATATATATATGCACTTACATTTTGGATTGACACCCACATACAGTATGGTAGTTAGTTCTAAATGCTTGTACCTTTTTCTCTCCTGCTGGATTGGCTACACTAGTTGTGATTTTGTCATTTTTTTACAAAAAAGTAGAACTTATAATTTTTTTGTTCAACATGTGCACTTATGCATTTCCTTTCTTTTTGTTGTTGTTCATCGCTTACTGAAGTAGTAGTGAAATATTAAAGATAGTTTGATCTTCTGTGAATCATGTTGCTTGAAGTACTTGATTTAATGAGTAGTATGGGGAACATTCCAGCAGATGTAATATTGAATGCCCATGAATCTGTGTGTGTATATATATATATATATATGCAGTCATACACATTTATACATGAAAAGAGTTGATTCTGGGTGATGCCGTCAGTTCATCCCCAAAACATTTTTAAAGGCTTGTACACACAGATATCAAGAACTCTGAAGAAATGCACCTTATGTTCCCTAAATTTTGGGGGTACAATCTCATAATATATACATTTTGGAACTGGGATTTGGATTCCCCAGTTGCTTGTAAAAAGCTGTGCAAATAAACAACCTAAATGAATGGGAGCATTCAGCCAGTCACTCTTATGTATATCTGTATTTTGTATGGTGTGTATAAGATCGGTGTATTTTACTCTTTGGACATTTTTGTCAGTAGTCCCTGGTATTCACTTAACTGTATTAACATATCTTTCAAATCTAAGGTATCAAAGCACAAATCATTGTATAGGAAAAAAAAGCTAGACATACATAAAAAGGGTAACTTTGTGATGTTCAGTGGAAAGTACAATATCATGTAAGACCCCAGTTTTAATAATGAATCACAGTACAGGTGGGATTTTTTTGTTAAAAAAATAAATAAATACGACTACAATAATATGCATGTCCTCGATGCTTTCATTCTTTGTCTCCCTCAAGTGCTTCATATGTACGTACAGTGCCAGTCAAAAGTTTGGACACCTACTCATTACAGGGTTTTGACTTAATATTGAATATTTTCTACATTGTAGAATAATAGTGAAGACATCAGAACTATGAAATAACACATATGGAATCATGTAGTAACCAAAAAAGTGTAAACAAATCAAAATATATTTGAGATTTGAGAAAGTAGCCACCATTTGCATTGATGACTAAAGTTCATTTGTGGAATTTATTTCCTTCTTAACTTCTTGCGTCGAGCAATCCCATATCCGGGAGCGTAATTATAGCCTCAAGCTCATTACCATAACGCAACGTTAACTATTCATGAAAATCGCAAATGAAATGTAAGAAATATATTCACTCACAAGCTTAGCCTTTTGTTAACAACACTGTCATCTCAGATTTTCAAAATATGCTTTTCAACCATAGCTACACAAGCATTTGTGTAAGAGTATTGATAGCTAGCCTAGCATTCAGCAGGCAACATTTTCACAAAAACAAGAAAAGCATTCAAATAAAATAATTTACCTTTGAAGAACTTCGGATGTTTTCAATGAGGAGACTCTCAGTTAGATAGCAAATGTTCAGTTTTTCCAAAAAGATTATTTGTGTAGGAGAAATCGCTCCGTTTTGTTCATCACGTTTGGCGAAGAAAAAAACCTGAAAATTCAGTCATTACAACGCCAAACTTTTTTCCAAATTAACTCCATAATATCGACAGAAACATGGCAAACGTTGTTTAGAATCAATCCTCAAGGTGTTTTTCACATATCTATTCGATGATAAATCATTCGTGGCAGTTGGGTTTCTCCTCGGAAGCAAATGGAGAAATACACGCAGCTGGAGATTACGCAATAATCGCGACGGAGGACACCAAGCGAGCACCTGGTAGATGTAGTGTAAAATGGTCAATCTTCCAATGATATGCCTACAAATACGTCACAATGCTGCAGACACCTTGGGGAAACGACAGAAAGTGTAAGCTCATTCCCTGGCGCATTCACAGCCATATAAGGAGACATTGGAACACAGCGCCTTCAAAATCTGGGGCATTTCCTGTTTGAAATGTTATCTTGGATTCGCCTGTAGCATCAGTTCTGTGGCACTCACAGATAATATCTTTGCTGTTTTGGAAACGTCAGAGTGTTTTCTTTCCAAAGCTGTCAATTATATCCATAGTCAAGCATCTTTTCGTGACAAAATATCTTGTTTAAAACGGGAACGTTTTTTTATCAAAAAATTAAAAGAGCGCCCCCTATATCGAAGAAGTTAACTTAAGGTATAGGGGGCAGCATTTTCACTTTTGGATAAATAGCGTGCCCAATTTCAACTTCCTGCTACTCAAGCCAAGAATATAAAATATGTATATTATTAGTAGATTTGGATAGAAAACACTCTGAAGTTTCTAAAACTGTTTGAATCATGTCTGTGAGTATAACAGAACTTATGTAGCAGGCAAAACCCAGAGGACTAACCATTCAGATTTTTTTTTTTAGGTCTCTGTCTGTTCAGGAAAGTTCTCATTGGAAAACAATATTTCTTAGGAACTTGTTTTCAGTTCCTACCGCTTCCACTGGATGTCACCAGTCTTTGGAATTTGGTTGAGGTTATTCCTTTGTGCAAGGAAGAAGTATGGCCATCTAGGAACTGCGTAACACTGTTGAGAGTTGCGCAAGACTTGAAAAGTAGCTTGGTTTGTTGTCTTCCTGTATTGAACACAGATAAACCCGTCTTCAATTTGATCGATTATTAACGTTTAAAAATACCTAAAGTTGTATTACAAAAGTAGTTTGAAATGTTTTGGCAAAGTTTACAGGCAACTTTTGAAATATTTTGTAGTGACGTTGCGCAATTTGGAATCCGTTTTTTTTCTGGATCAAAAGCGGCAAATAAATTGACATTTTGGATATATATTTACGGAATTAATCGAACAAAAGGACCAATTGTGATGTTTATGGGACATATTGGAGTGCCAAACAAAAGAAGCCCGTCAAAGGTAAGGCATGTTTTATATTTTATTTCTGCATTTTGTGTAGCGCCTGCAGGGTTGAAATATGCTACCCTCTTTGTTTACTGTTGTGCTATCATCAGATAATAGCTTCTTATGCTTTCGCCGAAAAGCCTTTTTTAAATTTGACATGTTGGCTGGATTCACAACGAGTGTAGCTTTAATTTAGTTCTTACATGTGTGATTTAATGAAAGTTAGATTTTTATATAATTTTATTTGAATTTGCCGCGCTGCATTTTCCCTGGCTTTTGGCCAAGTGGGACGCAAGCGTCACCTATACCATAAGAAGTTAATGCGTTTGAGCCAATCAGTTGTGTTGTGACAAGGTAGGGATGGTATACAGCAGATAGCCCCATTTGATAAAAGTCTGTATTATGGCAAGAACAGCTCAAATAAGCAAAGAGAAATGACAGTCCATCATTACTTTAAGACATGAAGGTCAGTCAATCCTGAAAATGTTAAGAACTTTGAAAGTTTCAAGTGCAGTCGCAAAAACCTTGAAGCGCTATAATGAAACTGGCTTTCATGAGGAACGCCACAGGAAAGGAAGACCCAGAGTTACCTGTGCTGCAGAGGATAAGTTCATTGGTGTAAACTGCACCTCAGATTGCAACCCAAATAAATGCTTCACAGAGTTCAAGTAACAGACACAGCTCAAAATCAACTGTTCAGAGTAGACTGCGTGAATCAGGCCTTCATGTTTGAATTGCTGCAAAGAAACCACTACTAAAGGACACCAATAAGAATAATTGACTTGCTTGTGCCAAGAAACACGAGCAATGAACATTAGACTGGTGGAAATCTGTCCAAATTTGAGATTTTTGATTCCAACCACCATGTCTTTGTGAGACGCAGAGCACTGTAGGTGATCGGAGGATCTCTGCATGTGTGGTTCACACCGTAAAGCATGGAGGAGGAGGTGTGATGGTGTGTGGGTGCTTTACTGGTGACACTGTCAGTGATTTATTTAGAAGGCACACTTAACCAGCAAGGCTACCACAGCATTCTGCAGTGATAGAAAGACACCTCCATACTGTGTAAGGGCTATTTGACCAAGAAGGAGAGTGATGGAGTGCTGCATCAGATGACCTGGCCTCCACAATCACCCGACCTCAACCCAATTGAGATGGTTTGGGATGAGTTGGACTGCTGAGTGAAGGAAAAACAGCTAATGAGTGCTCAGCATATGTGGGAACTCCACTCAAGACTGTTGGGAAAGCATTCCTCATAAAGCTGGTTGAGAGACTGCCAAGAGTGTGCAAAGCTGTCATCAAGGCAAAGGGTGGCTGCTTTGAAGAATCTCAAATATAAAATATATTTTGATTTGTTTAACACTTTTTTGGTTACTACATGATTCCATATGTGTTATTTCATAGTTTTGATGTCTTCACTATTATTCTACAATGTAGAAAATAGTAAAAATTAGTATGAGTAGGTGAGTCCAAACTTTTGACTGGTACGGTATGTGGACTTCATATTTGCAATATCATGTAGGGCAACACTACATTTCACACTTTACAGTACCGTAGGCACAACAGGAGTCAATGCATACAAACCATGTACATGTATAGGGGCTGGATTCAAACCGTATCTCAGAAGATCCATATTAAAGTGTTAAAACCACATGCATGCTTTTCAACCGTTCGCTGCCTGCACCCGCACGCCCGACTAGCATCACCACCCTGGATGGTTCCGGCCTAGAATATGTGGACATCTATAAGTACCTAGGTGTCTGGCTAGACTGCAAACTCTAATTCCAGACTCATATCAAACATCTCCAATCCAAAATCAAATCTAGAGTCGGCTTTCTATTTCGCAACAAAGCCTCCTTCACTCACGCCACAAAACTTACCCTAGTAAAACTGACTATCCTACCCATCCTCGACTTTGGCGATGTCATCTACAAAATAGCTTCCAATACTCTACTCAGCAAACTGGATGCAGTTTATCACAGTGCCATCCGTTTTGTTACTAAAGCACCTCACCACCTTTAAACATTTGCTATCTGAGCAGCTAACCGATCGCTGCAGCTGTACATAGTCCATCAGTATATAGCCCACCCAATTTACCTACCTCATCCCCATACTGTTTTTATTTTATTTACTTTTCTGCTCTTTTGCACACCAGTATCTCTACCTGCACATGTTCATCTGATCATTTATCACTCCAGTGTTAATCTGCTAAATTGTAATTTTTCACTCCTATGGCCTATTTATTGCCTACCTCCTCATGCCTTTTGCACACAGTGTATATAAATTCTTTTTTTTCTACTATGTTATTGACTTGTTTATTGTTTATTCCATGTGTAACTCTGTGTTGTTGTCTGTTCACACTGCTATGCTTTATCTTGGCCAGGTCGCAGTTGCAAATGAGAATGTGTTCTCAACTAGCCTACCTGGTTAAATAAAGGTGAAATAAAATAAATAAATAAATAAAAATGTAAAGGTAATTTCCGATTGAGCCAACACATGGCGTTATAAATTGGATCTTCATCGCTATGGATTGAATAGAGCCCTAGGCCTTTGGATGGTCTACAACTTTATCAACTACCTCAGTTAAACCTCTTATATATATACCTCTTATATAAAACCTTAAAGATCTCATCTCCAGCTGCAAATTTTTGTCAATCACTGCGTGTAGATACTTCCCTTTGGTTTAATCCTCTCTGACACAACTAGGTTGGTTATTCTCACGAATGTGCTTGTCTTTCAGATCACTTTGAAAGATACTTTGATCTTAGAGTATTTTAAACCTGATGAGTTTATATGTTTCTACTTTGAAAGTCTGTTTACGTAAATTCACATGGGAATTCTCCCTTTAGATCTTCAGTAACTCAGAGGCCTATTTTGGATTGTCAGATTGTCATCCTCATGAATACTGCATCTGACAACTTGTTCTTACCGTATGTCGGTATTCAGGTAGAATATACAATACAGCCAGCAAATGACTAGCCTATTGGTTATTTTGTATCCAGGCGTGTGGGTGCAGTGGCCTGGTGCTGTCACAGCTGTGAGTGAGCACGCTAGATGTATTATTTTCCTTACATCTCCATCAGGGTGGCAGGCAGGCCGTCGGTTGAGTGTCCTCCCCTAGGACATGGCTGTGTCACCCAGACACCTGCCATCCGTCTGGCCTTGTCCTGTCTTTTCATGTCCAACCCTCTCTGATGAACGGCTACCACAGACAGATCAGGACGGCAGGACGTGCTGCTGGAGCCAGCCTCTGAATATTAAGCACAGCCCAGAGATTTTTCCTGGCCCTAAATATAACCTACCTACTCTCTATTGTTCTCTTACAGACATTTACAGTTGTCGTTGGTTTAAGGGTGAGGCACGTATAGTAAATAAACATTTTGATTTGTTTGAAAAAAGGAGGAGTGACCATCCCTATAATGCCACAATCACCCACTTCACACTTTGAACTGAGTGGCTATTGTGAAATGTTATAGAGCAAGAGCAACATTAGTTATGGGTTTAGAGGGCGTGCTGTAGCATGCCACTAAGGATATAGTTACTGTACATTACAGCTCTTGGATGTCATTGATCATAACCTATTGCTGAGAAAACATAGCTGTTATGGATTTGCATCCTCTACCTTATTATGGGCAGCCGGCAAGGGACATTATTGTTTTCTGTTTTTACAAATGACCTTCCACTGCTCTTGAATAAAGCCTGTGTCTATGTACGCTGACGACTCAACAGTATACACATTGGCTGCAACATTAAAATAAATTACTGAGAAATGTAACATAGAGCTCCAGTCAGTTTCAGAATGGGTAACTAGCTGGTGCTAAATATCTCTAAAACTAAAAGCATAATTTGTGGGACAAATCACTCAATCTATTATTGAATAATGTGGCTATTGAGCAAGTTGAGGAGACTAAACTGCTTGGTGTAACCCTAGATAGCAAGCTGTCATGGTCAAAACATATAGACTCAATGGTTGCTAAAATGGGAAGAGGTCTGTCCATGATAGGGCGTTGCTCTGCCTTCTTGACATTTCAGTCGACCAGACAGGCCCAAATTTTTGTGACCCGGACTACTGCCCAGCTGTGTGGTCATGTGCAGCAAAGAAGGACATAGATAAATCGCAGATGGACCAGAACAAAGAATTTATCGCACTTAGATGTACATGGGAAAGCGTCAGTAACATGCATGCCAGTCTCTCCTTTCTCAAAGTTGAGGAGAGATTGACTGCATCACTTTTGGTCTTTGTGCGAGGTATTGATGTGTTGAAGGTACCGAACTGTCTGTTCAACCAGTTGGCACACAGTTCGGACACTCTTCGGTACAACACAAGACATGCAACCAGAGGTCTCATCACAGTCCCCAGATCGAGAACAAAGGCTGGGAAACACACAGTATTAAATAGAGCCATGACTACATGGAACTCTCTGCCACCCCAGGTAACTCAAGCTAGCAATAAAAGCAGTTTTTAAAAAATGGATAAAAGAACAACTTACTGCACAAAGGGGACACAGCCATTTTATATATCTTGTATTGTAATTTGCGCTGGACTATGTATTAGACCTAGATAGTGTGTATGTACTCATATGTCGGCTATGTGTGACGTTTTAAATTGATGCATTTCAGTCCTTGACTAATATTGTTCTGTACTATGTATTATGTCATGTTTTGTGTGGACCCCAGGAAGAATAGCTGATGCTTTTGCAGTGGCTAATGGGGATCCTAATAAACACCCACAATGACAGGAAATAATCTCTTTACGTTTTTGCTGTGCTGTGTATGCACTGTATTGTGTATGATCAATGCATTATTTTTATTGAGGTGCCATCTTGGCCAGGTCGTAAATGATCAATGGGACTTTTCTGGATAAAGCAAATGCATGCTAGTTATAAATGATGACTCGTCAAGCCGTGCAGTTTGTTCAATGTGCAGTTAACAAGCTGTCTAAAAGCGGTCTTATTTTGCCAAATGATTTACTTCTCTCATTTCAAATTGGTCATTTGGAATCACTAGGATGTAGTACTAGCATAATGGAAGACTGCAATGTGTCGTTAAGATTGAACTCACAGGTTCCAAGGAAGTAGTGAGTGTTTGGTTTGGGGGGTACCCTCACAGTGTGTGTGCCTGTTTTCCTGGAGAGGAATCTGTTTGGAGGAGGAAATAGTTGTCCATTTTTTGGTGTCAGGAAAAGAAATGATCAATTAAAACCATAATGTTCTCTCTCATGTCCATGTTTCCAGGACCGGGAAGGTTCATCTGAGCACTTGCCAGGAAAAACTGGTGACGTTAACAAGCTCTGATGATATCCCTCAGACGGAAACCCACTTGCATGGGAAATCATTTAATGTCAATTATTTTTACGTAAAATTTGGGGCAGCAGGTAGCCTACTGTTGGACCAGTAACTGAAAGGTTGCTAGATTGAATCCCTGAGCTGACAAGGTAAAACATCTGCTGTTCTGCCCCTGAACAAGGCAGTTAACCCACTGTTCCTAGGCCGTCATTGTAAATTAGAATTTGTTCTTAACTGGCTTGCCTAGTTAAATAAAGGTTAAATAATTAAAATGTACTCTACCTTTGCATGATGGCTTGACAAAAATGATATAGAGGAAGGTGTGTGCCAGGAACATTGGAATATGAACCAAAATTTGTGTTTACCAGAAAATTGTATTCTGTAAATGTCAATGACAGGATTATATACACAGTAAGCATAAAGCAGTATAGTGCACACAACAACCCATATGTCCTACATAAAGGCTGGGTAGACTGTACCCTAAGTAAAATTCAGCACTGACCAAGAATATAATATATGAATGTAGATGCTTTTATTTTAGTATTTCTGTTGAGTAGAGTAGTCATTTTCATTATTATTATTAATTTTTAATTAACAAATATCCGCAAACAAAAGAGGAATAGTCGCATGCAAACAAGCATACATACAAATGATTTAAATTGCCAGGAATCCTAAACAAAGAGATCATATTCATTAATAATACAAGTTCTAATTGCCATTTTTCCCCTTCATTTTAGTTAAAGTAGTGCCATGTTGTTTAAATTCATTAATAAAGTGAAAAAAGTTAGGTTTTGAATTAGACCATTTGCATTTGTGAATATGAAATTTACCTAGTATTATAAGTCGTTGAATTAAATATACGAACGACTCTAGGCTAAGCGGCTTCAAGAACATTCATTGTAGACATATCATAGAGATATACTGCCACCTGTAGGTAAAACATAGTAGTACAGCTGTGTTGAAAGCCTGTTGAAATGTGAACTGCATGCATGTAGACGGATGACTGTTCTGCATTAGTCGGCACCTCTCATGTATTTAGTTTTATCCACTTACTTTACACTTTATGATTTTCATTTCATGAGACTTCGTCAAGCGTTTTAAATAATTTTTGCATCACTCCTAACTAGATTATAATCCCCCAAAATGACTGCAGTTTAATTACACATTTAAACAATGCATCCTTAATGTTGCTGTTCAAAACAGCCCAAGGCAAGACAATGTCTCAAGAGAAAAATCCCTCCCATGTCCCTGATAAGATAACAGCCACTGTACTTATATGAACAGTCTTATTATATGTACAGTATTAATTCAGTCGGACTCTGGTTGGGATAAACTCTCTTTCTACAAAATAGGGAGGTATTTTTATTGTCCAGGCTGGGTTTGGCTGCCTGCCGGATGGACTCTCTCTCTGGCCCCGAGATCCAGGCAAGCTAGCTTGGGGACTGGAGCCACATATGGTCGGCATGGGAACTCATAAACAGAACCAGATGTGAAGCAGATAACAACAGTCTCAAAGTCAGACTAATGTTATTGTTTACTGTAATCTCACATTGGTGGTGATATGAGAGCCCAACGAAATTGATAAGCAATCAATATATGTAGACTAAGAGAGCAGTTTTGGGGGAATTATTGTAAAATCTGCAACATGTCCTAAAAGTGATTTTAACATGAAATGTATTTCATGGAGACATGGTTACACCACGTTTGCCGGCTTCTGTTTCCTAAAAATGTGGTCCCCTGCGTATGATTACTGCAGATAGATCATATCTTTGGTTCTACATGTACTTCCTCAGATCCTGGCTAATTTATATGGTCCATATCAGCTATCCAATGTTTCCTATATAGGATACTGTATGTTCCTCTGTAAATATGTTAGAATTTTTTAATATATTTTTTCACCTTTATATAACCAGGTAGGCAAGTTCTCATTTACAATTGCGACCTGGCCAAGATAAAGCAAAGCAGTTCGACACATACAACGACACAGAGTTACACATGGAGTAAAACAAACATACAGCCAATAATACAATAGAAAAATAAGTCTATATACAATGTGAGCAAATGAGGTGAGATAAGGGAGGTAAAGGCAATAACTAGTCCATGGTGGTGAAGTAAATACAATATAGCAAGTAAAACACTAGAATGGTAGATTTGCAGTGGAAGAATGTGCAAAGTAGAAATAAAAATAATGGGGTGCAAAGGAGCTAAATAAATAAATACAGTAGGGGAAGAGGTAGTTGTTTGGGCTAAATTATAGATGGACTATGTACAGGTGCAGTAATATGTGAGCTGCTCTGATAGCTGGTGCTCAAAGCTAGTGAGGGAGGTGGCGGGCAGGTGCAGGCAGTGATCGATTGAAGAGCATGCATTTAGTTTTACTTGTATTTAAGAGCAATTGGAGGCCACGGAAGGAGAGTTGTTTGGCATTGAACTCGTCTGGAGGGTTGTTAACACAGTGTCCACAGAAGGGCCAGAGGTATACAGAATGGTGTCATCTGCGTAGAGGTGGATCAGAGATTCACCAGCAGCAAGAGCAACATCATTGATGTACACAGAGAAGAGAGTCGGCCCAAGAATTTAACCCTGTGGCACCTCCATAGAGACTGCCAGAGGCCCGGACAACAGGCCCTCCGATTTGACACACTGAACTCTATCAGAGAAGTAGTTGGTGAACCAGGCGAGGCAATCATTTGAGAAACCAAGGCTATCTAGTCTGCCGATGATGATGTGGTGATTGACAGAGTCGAAAGCCTTGGCCAGGTCAATGAATACGGCTGCACAGTATTGTTTCTTATTGATGGCAGTTAAGATATTGTTTAGGACCTTGAGCGTGGCTGAGGTGCACCCATTACCAGCTCTGAAACCAGATTGCATAGCGGAGAAGGTGCGGTGGGATTCGAAATGGTCGGTAATCTGTTTGTTGACTTGGCTTTCGAAGACCTTAGAAAGGCAGGGTAGGATAGATATAGGTCTGTAGCAGTTTGGGTCAACAGTGTCCCCCACTTTGAAGATGGGGATGACCGCAGCTGCTTTCCAATCTTTGGGAATCTCAGACGACACGAAAGAGAGGTTGAACAGGCTAGTAATAGGGGTTGCAACAATTTCGGTAGATAATTTTAGAAAGAAAGGGTCCTGATTGTCTAGCCTAGCTGATTTGTAGGGGTCCAGATTTTGCAGCTCTTTCAGAACATCAGCTGACTGGATTTGGGAGAAGGAGAAATGGGGAAGGCTTGGGCTAGTTGCTGTGGGGGGTACAGTGCAGTTGACGCGGGGTAGCCAGCCGTAGAAAAATACTTATTGAAATTCTCAATTATAGTGGATTTATCGGTGGTGACAATGTTTCCTATCCTCAGTGTAGTGGGCAGCTGGGAGGAGGTGTTCTTATTCTCCATGGACTTTAGAGTGTCACAGAAAATTTTTGAGTTAGTGTTGCAAGAAGCAAATTTCTGCTTGAAAAAGCTAGCCTTGGCTTTTCTAACTGCCTGTGTATATTGGTTTCTAACTTCCCTGAAAAGTTGCATATCACGGGGGCTGTTTGATGCTAATGCAGAACGCCATAGGATGTTTTTGTGTTGGTTAAGGGCAGTCAGGTCTGGAGAGAACCAAGGGCTATATCTGTTCCTGGTTCTAAATTTCTTGAATGGGGCATGCTTATTTGAGATGGTGAGGAAGGCATTTAAAAAAAAACAGGCATCCTCTACTGACGGGATGAGGTCAATATCCTTCCAGGATACCCCGGCCAGGTTGATTAGAAAGGCCTGCTCGCTGAAGTGTTTCAGGAAGCGTTTGACAGTGATGAGTGGAGGTCGCTTGAGCGCTGACCCATTATGGATGCAGGCAATGAGGCAGTGATCGCTGAGATCTTGGTTGAAAACAGCAGAGGTGTATTTAGAGGGCAAGTTGGTTAGGATGATATCTATGATGCTGTATGTTCCTCTGTAAATATGATGCTCTGTGATCCTCTGTAAATAGGATGCTGTATGTTCCTCTGTATATGTCAATAATCAACTGACTGGCTATCTTGATGTCTATAGTATTGTCTCTGGTATGCAATCTAGTTTCCGCTAAGGTTATGGATGTGTCAATGCAACCTTAAATGACCTCAATGATGTCACCATTGCCCTTGATTCTAAGCAATGTTGTGCTGCTATATTTATTGACTAGGCCAAAGCTTTTGATACAGTAGTCCATTCCATTTATCTGGGCCAGCTAAGGGATATTGCTGTTCCTCTCAAAGAGTGCAGAGTATAAAGTCAGAAAATCTGCTGTCTCAGCTAGTGCCTGTCACCAAGGGAGTACCCCAAGTCTCAATCATAGGACCCACGCTCTTCTCAATTTACATCAACAACATAGCTTAGGAAGTAGGAAGCTCTCTCATCCATTTACAGTTGAAGTCGGAAGTTTACATACACCTTAGCCAAATACACTTAAACTCAGTTTTTCACAATTCCTGACATTTAATCCTAGTAAAACATCCCTGTCTTAGTTCAGTTAGGATCACCATTTTATTTTAAGAATGTGAAATGTCAGAATAATAGTAGAGATAATGATTTATTTCAGCTTGTATTTTTTTCATCACATCCCCAGTGGGTCAGAAGTTTATATACACTTAATTAGTATTTGGTAATATTGCCAATTAATTGTTTAACTTGGGTCAAATGTTTCAGGTAGCCTTCCACAAGCTTCCCAAAATAAGTTGGGTGAATTTTGGCACATTCAGGTTTGTAGGCCTCCTTGCTCGCTCACGCTTTTTCAGTTCTACCCACACATTTTCTACAGGATTGAGGTCAGGGCTTTGTGATGGCCACTCCAATACCATGACTTTGTTGTCCTCAAGCCATTTTGACACAACTTTGGAAGTATGATTGGGGTCATTGTCCATTTGGAAGACCCATTTGCGACCAAGCTTTAACTTCCTGACTGATGTCTTGAGATGTTGCTTAAATATATCCACAGAATTTTCCTTCCTCATATGATGCCATCTGTTTTGTGAAGTGCACCATTCCCTCCTGCAGTAAAGCACCCCCACAACATGATGCTGCCACCCCCGTGTTTCACGGTTGGGATGGTGTTCTTTGGCTTGCAAGCCTCCCCCATTTTCCTCCAAACATAACTATGGTCATTATGGCCAAACAGTTCTATTTTTGTTTCATCAAACCAGAGGACTTTTCTCCAAAAAGTATGATCTTTCTCCTCATGTGCAGTTGCAAACCGTAGTCTGGATTAGTTATGTCGATATAGGACTTGTTTTACTGTTGATATAGATACTTTTGTACCTGTTTCCTCCAGCATCTTCACAGGGTCCTTTGCTGTTTTTCTGGGATTGATTTGCAATTCTCGCACCAAAGTACGTTCATCTCTAGAAGACAGAACGCGTCTCCTTCCTGAGCAGTATGACGGCTGCGTGGTCCCATGGTGTTTATACTTGTGTATTATTGTTTGTAGAGATGAACGTGGTACCTTCAGGCATTTGGAAATTGCTCCCAAGGATGAACCAGACTTGTGGGGTCTACAATTTTTTTTCTGAGGTCGTAGCTGATTTCTTTAGATTTTTTCATGATGTCAAACAAAGAAGCACTGAGTTTGGATGTATGCCTTGAAATACATCCACAGGTTCACCTCCAATTGACTCAAATTATGTCAGTTATCCTATCAGAAGCTTCTAAAGCCATGACATAATGTTCTGGAATTTTCCAAGCTTAGTGTATGTAAACTTCTGACCCACTGGAATTGTGATACAGGGAATTATAAGTGAAATAATCTGTCTGTAAAAAGTAGATGTCCAAACTATAGTTTGTTAACAAGACATTTGTGGAGTGGTTGAAAAACGAGTATTAATGACTTCAACCTAAGTGTATGTAAACTTCCGACTTCAACTGTATATGCAGATGATACTGTCTTATACTCAACTGTCCGCTCCCCGGATTTTGTGTTAAATCCTCTACAACAAATCTTTCTTAGTGTCCAACAAGCTTTCTCTACCCTTAACCTTGTTCTGAGCACCTCCACAACAAAAGTCATGTGGTTTGGTAAGAAGAATGCCCCTCTCCCCACAGGTGTGATTACTACCTCTGAGGGTTTAGAGCTTGAGGTAGTCACCTCATACAAGTACTTTGGAGTATGGCTAGACAGTACACTGGCCTTCTCTCAGTACATATCAAAGCTGCAGGCTAAAGTTAATTCTAGACTTGGTCTCCTCTATCGTAATCACTCCACTATCGTAATCACTCCACTTTCACCCCAGTTGCCAAACTAACCCTGATTCAGATGACCATCCTACACATGCTAGATTACGGAGACATAATTTATAGATCAGCAGGTAAGGGTGCTCTCGAGCGGCTAGGTGTTCTTTACCATTCGGCCATTAGATTTGCCACCAATGCTTCTTATAGGACTCATCACTGCACTCTATACCTCTCTGTAAACTGGTCACCTCTGTATATCCGTTGCAAGACCCACTGGTTGCTTATTTATAAAAGGCCTCACTCCCCCCTATCTTAGACCTCACTTCCCCCTATCTGAGATATCTACTGCAGCCCTCATCCTCCACATACAACACCCGTTCTGCCAGTCACATTCTGTTAAAGGTCCCCAAAGCACACACATCCCTGGGTCGCTCATCTTTTCAGTTCGCTGTAGCTAGCGACTTGGAACGAGTTGAAACAAACACTCAAACGGGAGAGTTTTATCTAAATATCTTCATTCAAAGACTCAATAATGGACACTCTTACTGACAGTTGTGGCTGCTTTGTTTGATGTATTGTTATCTCTACCTTCTTGCCCTTTGTGCTGTTGTCTGTGCTCAATAACGTTTGTACCATGTTTAGTGCTGCTACCATGTTGTGTTGTTACCATGTTGTTGTCATGTTGTGTTGCTACCATGCTGTGCTGTCATGTGTTGCTGCCTTGTTATGTTGTTGTCTTAGGTCTCTCTTTATGTAGTGTTGTCTCTCTTGTCGTGACGTGTGTTTTGTCCTATATTTATGTTATTTATCTATTTTTTTATCCCAGCCTCAGTCCCCGCAGGGGGTCTTTGCCTTTGGTAGGCCGTCATTGTAAATAAGAATTTGTTCTTAACTGACTTGCCTAGTTAAATAAAAGAATAGCAATTATGTCATACATTACAGTTGAGGAACAATGTTCCTCTGTATATAGGATGTTGTATGTTCCTCTGTAAACAGGATGTTGTATGTTCTTCTGTAAACAGGATGTTGTATGTTCTTCTGTAAACAGGATGCTGTATGTTCCTCTGTAAACAGGATGTTGTATGTTCTTCTGTAAACAGGATGTTGTATGTTCTTCTGTAAACAGGATGTTGTATGTTCCTCTGTATCTCATCATTATTCATACCTTATACAAACCCTCACAGATTATTAATTTCGCACCTACCGGTGGATGATTCATTTCGTACCTACCAACTGTGTGTTTCGTCACGTGTTCCAGCACCTCAACCACACACAGCCGTTGACGATCAC
The DNA here is from genome assembly GCF_002021735.2 of Oncorhynchus kisutch. Lineage (NCBI taxonomy): Eukaryota > Metazoa > Chordata > Actinopteri > Salmoniformes > Salmonidae > Oncorhynchus > Oncorhynchus kisutch. Next base: position 19,395,688 of record NC_034194.2, on the reverse strand, counting down.
TCCTCTAAAAAAAAAAAGCTCCCTGAGAGCAAGGTATATACGTAGATTCCAACTTCCATAATGTGAATATTTTAGGTTCACTTGGGTATGGGATGGAGATATTTAATGGTTCTTTGGAAGAAGGAGAGCTGGTTTTTGGTCCCACTCGGTATTGTGGGACCCGGTTCTAGAGAAAATGCTGTGCGGTAATGAGTTAATTACTCTGTAATTAGGAAATGGTAGTACAGCGTAATGATGGGTTTGGAGTGATGGCCTCTCCCTTGGGCACAGGCTTGTAATGTTGAGTTTGTGCTCATCCTCTCCATACCCTGATATCCTCCAGTCACGCCAGATGACGTTCTCTCTCTCTCTGTCTCTGATAGTTACACCCCCCCCCCTCCCCCCTCTTGGGCCTGGGAAGACTCCTTGGCTAGTACTTTGCCAGGCTGGCTTTTCACCATAACCCACCGCACTGACTAAGCACATGCAAAAGATATTTAAGGACAACAAGATGGCCTAGAATGCCTTGAGTTTGAGTCAGGCCCTGTTAAATTGTGATTACAGCTGCCACCATTAGGAAGATTTATTTGGAAACATTGGGGGAAAGAACAACATCAATTCTGCCGTGATGGGCATGAGAAAGGGCAAGGGCATGCTGAACATACTGAGAGGTTACTTTTCCATCAGATGGAGGGAGGTTGTGGAGGACAGGGCTGTGTCTGCTCCACGCCGGGATGACCCTCGCTCCATTAATCCAGCCCTATAAATCAGTCATCAGCACCACACCATCACCATGCTGTCTGTCTCTCTCTCCCCCACAGCCACCGCTCCAGGTCACACATTAATGACACGGCTCTGAGGAAATCTGGATAGTAAAACCTTTCCTTCTCTCCTGTGACAGGTCCATGCTGGGGTGTTTATTTGGAAAATTGAATGTGTTTAAAAGTGAAAAGGGTGTTGCAGCAAAACTTGCATTTAGCAGACACTCTTATTCAGGGCAACTTACAGGAGCAATTAGGGTTAAGTGCTTTTAACCTAGATGGCTTGGGGATTCGAACCAGCGACCTTTCGGTTACTGGCCCAACGCTCTTAACCGCCTTTGCAAGACCTTATCTTCTACTCTGTAGTCTGCTACAGTATTACAGGATGGGATTCCTGGAGCTCTGTCAGTTGGGTCAGAAAGGAGGGAGGGGAGAGCAGACCAGCGGTTAACCTCAAGAGAGGTGGCCAGAACACCCCACATCTCTGAAGATAGACATAACACATAGGAAACAACAGTGCCAACACATAGATGGGCAAGTAATATGAGCTGCCCAGAGCGGGATGGAGGGAAAGGAGGAGAGGGAGAGGTGGGAGGAATGGCGGGTTGGATGGAGGAGGAGGAGGAGGGGGGGGAGAGGTAGGAGGAATGGCGGGTTGGATGGAGGAGGAGGAGGAGGGGGGGGGGGGTGCAGGCCAGAGATGAAGCAGCGGGAAAGATGGAGCTCAGTGAGACAGAGAGGACATATGGTTGAAAAATCTGTTCCTCAGGCCACTTTTGGCCGAAGTATTTCCAGCGAGCGAAGGAGGAGGGAGGGGGGTGTTAGAGAGAAAGGGAAAAAGACATGGTAGGTCTCATGTCATTGACGTGTGTTTGGGCTGGGGTACAGGGTGGACTTGGCCCACGTCTGTTTGTTTGTTATTCTTAGAGCCACGTTGTCGTCATCCGCTCCACGTTTCTGGCGTTTTAAAATGTCACACTGTTGCAAACTGTAGACCGTCAGCATACTGACTGAGGCCACCTCCAAACAATGATCTGATCTCAATGAGAGAACTGGATAAAACAAGAATGAGAGGGTGCAATACATTGTGAATGAGGAATGGCGCTACGATTATTAGCAATAACACACAACATTTAAAACCATTTGCTTATTCTGACACATCAGTGAAACTGGGTGAAATAAAAACGTTGTTTTATGCACTTGTGCCAATATCATTTTGATGTACAGTACCAGTCAAAAGTTTGGACAGCTGCTCATTCAAGGGTTTTACATTGTAGAATAATAGTGAAGACATCACAACTATGAAATAACACATATGGAATCATGTAGTAACCAAAAAAGTGTTAAACAAATCAAAATACATTTTATATTTGAGATAGTAGCCACCCTTTGCTTGATGACAACTTTTCACACTCTTGGCATTCTCTCAATCATGAGGGGAATGCTTTCCCAACAGTCTTGAAGGAGTTCCCACATATGCTGAGCACTTGTTGGCTGCTTTTCCTTCACACTGCGGTCCAACTCATCCCAAACCATCTCAATTGGGTTGAGGTCGGGTGATTGTGGAGGCCAGGTCATCTGATGCAGCACTCCATAACTCTCCTTCTTGGTCAAAAGGAATGGCTATGTAATAGCCCTTACACAGCCTGGAGGTGTGTTTTGGGTCATTGTCCTGTTGAAAACAAATGATAGTCCCACTAAGTTCAAACCAGATGGGATGGCTTATCGACCATGCTGGTTAAGTGTGCCTTGAATTCTGAATAAATCACAGACAGTGTAAGCAGCAAAGCACTCGCACACCATCACACCTCCTCCTCCATGCTTCACGGTGGAACCACACATGCGGAAATGATCCATTCACCTACTCTGCATCTCACAAAGACACAGCGGTTAGAACCAAAAATCTCACATTTGGACTCATCAGACCAAAGGACAGATTTCCACCGGTCTAATGTCGATTGATGTGTTTCTTGGTTCTTATTATTGGTGTCCTTTAGTAAAGTTTTCTTTGCAGAAATTCGACCATGAAAGCCTGATTCATGAAGTCTCCTCCGAACATTTGATGTTGAGATGTGTCTGTTACTTGAACTCTGTGAAACATTTATTTGGGCTGCAATCTGAGGTGCAGATAACTCTAATGAACTTATCCTCTGCAGCAGAGGTAACTCTGGGTCTTCCTTTCCTGTGGCGGTCCTCAAGAGAGCCAGTTTCATAATAGCGCTTGATGGTTTTTACGAAGACACTTTGAAAGTTCTTGAAATGTTCCGTATTGACTGAGCTTCATGTCTTAAAGTAATGATGGACTGCCGTGTCTCTTTGCTTATTTGAGCAGTTCTTGCCATAATATGGACTTTTACCAAATAGGGCTATCTTCTGTATACCACCCCTACCTTGTCACAACAAAACTGATTGGCTCAAAAGCATTAAGGAAGAAATTCCACAAATACACTTTTAATAAGGCACACCTGTTAATTTCAATGCATTGCAGGTGACATGAAGCTGGTTGAGAGAATGCCAAGAGTGTGCAAAGCTGTCATCAAGGCAAAAGGTGGCTACTTTGAGGAATCTCAGATATAAAACATGTTTTCATCTGTTTAACTACTTGTTATTTCATCATTTTGATGTCTTCACTGTTATTCTACAATGTAGGAAATTGTATGAGTAGGTGTGTCCAAACCTTTGACTGGTACTGTACATTATTACATGAACTCTATGGGCGAATGCTCATGGAAATGTTAAACGGCTTAATTGACATTTTGCCTTGATTGATATTCCAAAGCCAAACCAACGAGGGCAATTAGTGATTTTTTAATTGTATTCATTAAGGAAAAGTATCCTAAATGATAACCCGAACGACCAAATACGAGTATTTCTGTACATTTTTGGTGAATGATACAATTTAGCTTCAAAGCAATCGTCCAAGAACTCCCAAGTGCTCTCCATGAATCCAAACCTCTAAATATAGTCCGAAAAGTTGTAAAACATTTTAGGTAGCAATTGAGAAACGTGTGTTTTTCTGGTTGCGTAATTGCATGATTCTACAAAGAAACAACATCACCGATCCTTTGCTTAACATATGCTTAGTACTGTTATTGTACCCCATTCATAAACGGTGGATGTGGTAAGTTTACTATGGATCCAGAAAACATCTGGACAAAAATCTGTTGTGCATAGGTTCAAATAGGTTAATCCCATGACACCGCAGAGCATTCTGCTGTGCAGATGCCAGGCAAGCAAATCATTACAGACAGTGGATTCTTTGTTTCAGTATACACACAAGGTCTTTGTTGTTTTGTTGATCCTTAAAAAGAACGTGTAAATATGCCATTGCTAAACCAATGCTTTTCATATCTATGAATCGTTTAAAAGTCATGTTTTTTTTAAATGTGTAGCTAACAAGATTGATCATGTTAGAGTTCAGTAAATCAAAACAGAAGTGTTCTAATGGTTATAACTTATGAGTAATGGCAAGCCTCTTCAGCTGATATTCAAAGATGTGTTTGTGTGACAGTTACCTAACTTGCTAAGAGTGCTCAACCAGACTAGATATGACCACGGATATGTGCTATGGCAATGTGGAGAATGCATATGTGCCCAAGTGTCATATGTGGACACCTCTACAAATGAGTGGATTCAGCTATTTCAGTCACACTCTTTGTTGACAGGTGCATAAAATCGAGCACACAGCCATGCTGTAAACGGCAGATTCGTTTCAGACTTCGTCTGAAGAGGAGTAAGGATCGGACCAAGATGCGGCGTGGTAAGTGTTCATGACGATTTTAATAAGAAAAGCACTGAACACTACGAAATACAAAAACAATAAATGAATACGTGAAATAACCAAAGCGAAACAGTACCGTGTGGCGACAAACACACACACGGAAACAAACACCCACAAACCAACAGTGAAACCCAGACTACCTAAGTATGGTTCTCAATCAGGGACAACGATAAACAGCAGCCTCTGATTGAGAACCATATCAGGCCAAACACAGAAATAGAAAAAACATAGAAACACAAACGTAGACTGCCCACCCCAACTCACGCCCTGACCATACTAAATAAAGACAGGTAAAGGTCAGAACGTGACACATGCAATGGCACAGTCATAGGATGCCACGTATCCAACAAGTCAGTTCGTAAAATGTCTGCCCTGTTAGAGCTGCCCCGGGTCATCTGTAAGTGCTGTTATTATGTAGTGGAAACATCTAGGAGCAACAACGGCTCGGCTGTGAAGTGGTAGGACACACAAGCTCACAGAACGGGATCGCCAAGTGCTGAAGCATGTAGCGAGTAAAAATCGTCTGTCCTCGGTTGCAACACACACTACCGAGTTCCAAACGGCCTCTGGAAGCAACGTCAGCACAATAACTGTTTGTCAGGAGCTTCATGAAATAGGTATCCATGGCCGAGCAGCTGCACACAAGCCTAAGATCTCCATGCGCAATGCCAAGCGTCAGCTGGTGTGGTGTAAAGCTCACCGCCATTGGACTCTGAAGCAGTGGAAACGCATTCCCTAGAGTGATGAATCACGCTTCACAATTTGGCAGTCCTACGGATTAATCTGGGTTTGGTGGATGCCAGGAGAACGTTACCTGCGTAGTGCATAGTGCCTACTGTAAAATTTGGTGGAGGAGGAATAATGGTCTGGGGCTGTTTTTCAGGATTTGGGCTAGGCCCTTAGTTCCAGTGAAGGGAAATCTTAACGCTACAGCTAACAATGAAATTGTAGATGATTCTGTGCTTCCACCTTTATGGCAACAATTTGGGGAAGGCCCTATCCTGTTTCAACATGACAATGCCCACGTGCACAAAGCGAGGTCCATACAGAAATTGTTTGTTGAGATCGGTGTGGAAGAACTTGTCTGGCCTGCACAGAGCCCTGATCTCAACCCCATCTAACACCTTTGGGATGAATTGGAACGCCGACTGCGAGCCAGGCTTAATCGCCCAACATCAGTGACTGACCTCACTAACGTTCTTGTGGCTGAATTGAAGTAAGTCCCTGCAGCAATGTTCCAACATCTAGTGGAAAGCCTTCCCAGAAGAGTGGAGGCTGTTATTGCTGCAAAAGGAAGACCAACTCCATATTAACGCCCATGATTTTGGAATGAGATGTTCGACAAGCAGGTGTCCATATACTTTTGTCCATGTAGTGTTCCTCTAACTTCCTTCATACTGGATGTAGAGACATAAACATGGTATCCATGAGTTGATATGACGCTTGGGGAAGTAGATAAAATCCCTAAGTATCCTTTTAAAGAAACAAAAAGATGCAAAATAAAAACAGATCAAACTTACTTCAGAAACAAGGTTCAAATTCAGTGCTGGAAATGCAAGAGAGGCTTGGAGAGGACTGAATTTGATGATGAGCAGGGCACAGAAACCAAGCATTCAATTAGAATTTTGCAAAAGAACTGAACATATTTTACTCCAGATTTGATCAAACAAACGTCCTTGCAGCCAACATTATAATAAATTGTTTCAAGCAGATTTGACAAACGTGACATCAGTGAGGAGTGCCACACTATCTTTCAGGCAATGTGACAATAGAGGAGAGGGATGTCACTTCTGTGTTCCCGAGGGGTCAACCCACGCAAATCTCCTGGACCAGACGGCCTAAAGGGGAAGGTCCTGAAGGAATGCGCTTGTTTCCATCTGACTGTTCCAGCTGTTTCTGAACGCAAGCTTTGTCCCGGAGGCCTGGAAGGTGTCTACTATAATTCCTGTACCTAAGATAACACATACCAAATCCCTCAATGATTTTAGACCCATTGCCCTGACCGCACTACTCAGCAAGGGCATGGAAAGACTAGTTGTCAAATAACTAACTGTGCAAATGGACCCTCTTCAGTTTGCTTATCGGGAAAACCGGGGTGTAGAGGATGCCTCACTGACTCTCCTGGACAAAGTCTACACCCATCTTCACAAAGCCAACACATATTTCAGGGTCTTACTCATCAGCCTTTAACACAGTGCAACCACACCTGCTACTGAAACGGCTTTGTGACCTAAATGTCAACTTGGGCCTGGTGCAGTGTATCCGAGAGTTCCTGAGGGAGCGACCCTAGAGTGTCAGTGTTAAAGGCACCCTATCTGATCACCTTGGTTGTGTCAATGGCGGTGATTCTGATCTAAACCATAAATTCATATATTGTGCCACTGGCTTGTGACGATCGAAGTTCAGTATGTAACCTAGTAGATTCACTTTAACTAGCTAGCTAACTTAGGTGGTCCATTGTTGCCTATGTGAGTAAGTTAGGCTAGCAAACATTTTAGCTAGGTAGCTTATGAAAACAAAAGCTAAAAGAGTACAGAGCCATAGACCGTTTTGCCATCATGAAAGAGAGGAGGACAACATTGGCGTTTAACTAGTCTACAAGATAGATCAGTCCCCAAAAATGTTTTACTTATGCACACACACACACGCACAGACAGAAATCAGTCCCATGGATAGCCACATGACATTTAGCAACATTGATTGTAATAAATCATTTTTGTTATCTTTGTTTGGTTCAGAAATCAGTACCAGGGACAGCCACATGATGTGGTGCCGGAGGAGATGGCTGCAGTTTTACAGGTTTTACAGAGTGGGTAATCCACCTCTACCATCAGTCCTATTAGCCAACGTGCAATCATTGGATAAAAAACTGGATGAGCTCCGATCAAGACGAGCCTACCAACGGGACATTAAAAACGGAAATATCTTATGTTTCACTGAGTCGTGGCTGAACGACGACATGGATAACATACAGCTGGCTGGGTTTTCGGTGCATCGGCATGATAGAACAGCTGCCTCCGGTAAGACAAGGGGTGGCGGTCTGTGTCTATTTGTCAATAACAGCTGTTGCACGAAATCTAATATTAAGGAAAACTCAGAATTTTCCTCATCTGAGGTAGAGTATCTCATGATAAGCTGTAGACCACACTATATACCAAGAGAGTTTTCATCTATATTTAGCTGTTTATTTATCACCACAAACCGATGCTGGCACTGAGACCGCACTCAATGAGCTGTATACGGCCATAAGCAAACAAGAAAATGCTCATCCAGAGGCGGCGCTCCCAGTGGCTGGGGCCTTTAATGCAGGGAAACTTAAATCTGTTTTACCTCTTTTCTAGCAGAATGTTATATGGGCAACCAGAGGAAAAAAACTCTAGACCAGCTTTACTCCACACACAGACACACGTACAAAGCTCTCCCTTGCCTTCCATTTGGCAAATCTGACTATAACTATATCTTCCCGATGCCTGCTTACAAACAAAAACTAAAGCAGGAAGTACCAGTGACGAGCTCAATATGGAAGTGGTCAGATGACACCGATGCTAAGCTACAGGATTCCTTTGCTAGCACAGACTGGAATATGTTTCAGGATTCTTCCGATGACATTGAGGAGTACACCACATCAGTCACCGGCTTCATCAATAAGTGCATCGATGACGTCGTCCCCATAGTGACCGTACGTACCCCAACCAGAAACCATGAATTACAGGCAACATTCATACTGAGTTATAGGGTAGTGCTGCAGCTTTCAAGGAGCGGGACTCTAACCTGGACGCTTATAAGAAATCACGCTATGCCCTCCGACGAACCATCAAACAGGCAAAGCGTCAATACAGGACTAAGATTGAATTCTACAACACCGGGTCTGATGCTCGTCGGATGTGGCAGGGTTTGCAAACTATTACAGACTACAAAGGGAAGCACATCCACAAGCTGCCCATTGACACAAGCCTACCAACGAGCTAAATTACTTCTACACGCGCTTCGAGGCAAGCAACACATGAGAGAACCAGCTGTTCCGGACTACTGTGTGATCACGCTCTCCTTAACCGATGTTAGTAAGGCCTTTAAACAGGTCAATATTCACAAGGTCGCGGAGCCAGATGAATTACCAGGATGTGTACTCCGAGCATGCACTGACCACCTGGCAAGTGTCTTCATTGACATTTCAACCTGTACCTGACCGAGTCTATAATACCAACATGTTTCAAGCAGACCACCATAGTCCCTGTGCTCAAGAACACCAAGGTAACCTGCCTAAATGACTACCGACCCTTAGCTCTCACGTCTATAGCCAAGTTCTTTGAAAGCTGGTCATGGCTCACATCAACACCAATATCCTAGAAGCCCTAGACCCACTCAATTTGCATACCGTCCCAAAAGATACACAGGTGATGCAATCTCTATTGAACTGTAATCTTCCATTTCCCACCTGGACAAAAGGAACACCTATGTGAGAATGCTATTCATTGACTACAGCTCAGCGTTCAACACCATAGTGCCCTCAAAGTTCATCACTAAGCTAAGAACCCTGGGAATCCTTCTCTCTTTCTTTCTCTCTCTCGGAGGACCTGAGCCCTAGGACCATGCCCCAGGACTACCTGACATGATGACTCCTTGCTGTCCCCAGTCCACCTGGCCATGCTGCTGTTCCAGTTTCAACTGACCTGAGCCCTAGGACCATGCCCCAGGACTACCTGACATGATGACTCCTTGCTGTCCCCAGTCCACCTGGCCATGCTGCTGTTCCAGTTTCAACTTCCACCTGCCTGTGCTGCTGCTCCAGTTTCAACTGTTCTGCCTTATTATTATTCGACCATGCTGGTCATTTATGAACATTTGAACATCTTGGCCATGTTCTGTTATAATCTCCACCCGGCACAGCCAGAAGAGGACTGGCCACCCCACATAGCCTGGTTCCTCTCTAGGTTTCTTCCTAGGTTTTGGCCTTTCTAGGGAGTTTTTCCTAGCCACCGTGCTTCTACACCTGCATTGCTTGCTGTTTGGGGTTTTAGGCTGGGTTTCTGTACAGCACTTTGAGATATCAGCTGATGTACGAAGGGCTATATAAATACATTTGATTTGATTTGATTTGACTAAACACCTCCCTCTGCAACTGGATCCTGGACTTCCTGATGGGCAGCCCCCAGGTGGTAAGGGTAGGTAACAACACATCCGACACTCTGATCCTCAACACGCGGGCCCCTCAGGGGTGTGTGCTCAGTCCCTTCCTGTACTCCCTGTTCACTCATGACTGCATGGCCAGGCACGACTCCAAAACCATCATTAAATTTGCTGACAACACAACAGTGATCACCGACAACGATGACAAAGCCTATAGGGAGGAGGTCAGAGACCTGACTGTGTGGTGCAAGGACAACAACCTTTCCCTCAACATGATCAAGACAAAGGAGATGATTGTGGACTACAGGAAAAGGAGAACCGAGCATGCCCCATTCTCATCGACAGGGCTATAGTGGAGCAGGTTGAGAGCTTCAAGTTCCTTGGCGTCCACATCACCAACAAACGAACATGGTCCAAGCACACCAAGACAGTCGTGAAGAGGGCACAACAAAACCTATCCCCCCACAGGAGACTGAAAAGACTTGGCACTGGTCCTCAGATCCTCAAAATGTTTTACAGCTGCACCTTCGAGAGCATCCAGCTGCACTTTCGAGAGCATCCTGCCTGGTATGGCAACTGCTCGGCCTCCAACCGCAAGGCACTACAGAGGGTAGTGCTTACGGCCCATCACCAGGGCCAAGCTTCCTGCCTTTTAGGAACTCTATACTAGGTGGTGTCAGCCCTAAAAATTGTCAAAGACTCCAGCCACCCTAGTCAGAGACTCTTCTCTCTGCTACTGCACGGCAAGCAGTATCGGAGTGCCAAGTCTAGGTCCAAGAGACTTCTAAACAGCTTCTACCCCCAAGTCATAAGACTCCTGAACAGCTAATCAAATGGCTATCCAGACTACTTGCATTGTCCCCCCCTTTCTACGCTGCTGCTACTCTCTGTTATTATCTATGCATAGTCACTTTTATAACTCTACCTACATGTACATTTTACCTCAATTACCTCGACACTGGTGCCCCAGCACATTGACGCTGTACCGGTATCCCCTTTATATAGCCCCGCTATTGTTATTTACTGCTGCTCTTAAATTTTTTGTTATTCTTATCTCTTTTTGGGGGGTATTTTCTTAAAACTGCATTGTTGGTTAAAGGCTTGTAAGTAAGTATTTCACTGTTAGGTCTACACCTTTTGTATTCGGCGCATGTGACAAATAAAATTTGATTTATTTTTACCCACGCACCGCTACTGAGTCCCGCTCATGACTTGCTTGACAAACGCTTCCTTGACCTCAATGTCATCAAGACTAAAGAACACATCTCCCAGATCTCTTCACTCAGAACACTACAAGTAAAGCACTCCAGGTCTTCAATGACAACACCTACCCAGTGCACGCATCCTTCCGTCCTGTCAGAGATTACAGGTGTCACTCACACAGAACCAATTTTTCAAAAATCCTTTATCCCCTCTGCAGTGACAATCCTCAATAAGACTATGGTGAACTGACATGGAAATGCTCAGTGTGTGTAATGTATGTAATGTTGATGTTTGTATGTCTTTTTTTTATCCTTTTAATGTATGTTTTATGTCTGTTTTAATCCTTTAAATGCAATAGCGCCAGAAACGAATTATCCATTTTGTGCAAACCTAATGGACAATAAAGTGTTCTAATCTAGTCTAATAGATCTATGCTTCCTACTGTACAGTATATAGTCTTTAAGATGCCATTGCAGATCCATCGGTATTTCCTAAGGTATTCACACTTACATATATTCTGAGCTATCTGCTTTCAAATACATTCAACAGGACGAGTTAAAAAGTGTGTTTTTACTCAAAAATGTCTTTATTAAACAAAAAACATTTACTGGCAATTCCACTCCTCTTCTCTCTCCAACCGGTGCTTTCCAGAGGAGATAATCAGTAGTAATCACATTTGATTTCTCTCCCCGCATGGCTTCCAAACCCCACAGTGGACCATGAGAAGCAGGATGTGGTGAGGCCCCTGTAGATATGGCCACTGAGACACATTAGAATGTGGTCTCTCCCCTAGTGCTTCGTCTGATTGTGGCAAGAAGAAGTGGCACTGGGAACTCCATTAGTCTGAATCCTTCAACATGAAGGGCCTGGTAGCTTCAAGTAGACAGATAGAGAGGCACATGAGCACATTTCAAGTCTAACTACACCATTTGTTGTTCTATAATCATCTGTTCACATTACATAGGAGACAAGGTAGTGTGTGGGTGTTGGAAAGGAAAGGAGCGCATTAGATCCTTTAAAAGGAAAATAATTTTAGTATAAACTAAATGTGAATAATGTATAATCCTGGCTGAATCGCCGTACTAATCTCTATGTTGGACTAATCACTGATTATTTGTTATAGATATTAAAGGGACACTCCACTAAAAAAAAACACTCAACCCCTCCAAAAAAACATTTATTGCCATAATGGTCAGAGTTACGTCAGCTTACACCAGTCTCACCTAAAGCAGCAACTGTAAGACTTGAAACCAAACACTGGCAAACCAGAATCACATGATTTCTAACAGGTCTTTAAAAATCGTATGGCATGTGAAACAGTAACACCAGGAGGAAAAAAAACGAAATTATGCACTTACAAATATTGTCAGCTAGGTGGAGTTGTCTGACTATTGGAGTTGTCTCACTACATAAAGGAGCATTGCCATTTAATTCTACTGAGATGTATTTGAGCCTGAGCAGACTCAGCACACTCTCAGCCTGGCCATGGATGGCTCTTCAACGGGAGTCAGTAACAGCGCTGGGTTTTCTATCCACGTTTCCACTATAGCAAGAAAGTAAAAGTGGCAAAAATCCCTGTTGGCCATTGGTTTTGAACTGCTCTTGAACTATTTACGTGGAACTGAACCCTTTTTGCATAAATGTACAAATCTCCATTAACAATAATTGTATGGTACTTTGAACTCTTCTCTATTTTGATGTGTTGTACAGTATGCCAACATTGTGGTGGTATGGAGGAACAGAAGAACAGAAGAGGAAGCAAGTCATCCCGCTCCCTAATTTCTAGGAAACCATACTCAAGATGAATCATGTGACCAAATATTTAGGAAGAGGTCATCATTTCATGGAGTCTGTGAAGGAGGAAGCCACATGGAAAAAGTGATAAGATGGTTAGGCCCAAAAAAGTAAAAATAATGTATTATGTTATAGGTTTCATGATGCTTGTATGTAAACCAAATTAGATAGTTTTAAGAATGTTTTATACATCAGTTGGGGTCTCTATAAGCTCCAATATGAAGTCCTAAATGTACAAATGAATCCTTGTAGCTGTGAGGGCTAATACAATATAATCCAAATGGTTGCTTTTGGGTAAATTGTGCCATTTGGCCAGATGCAAAAGAATTCTCTGGTTGAAACATTATTGAAGATTTATGTTAAAAACGCCCCAAAGATTGATCCTGTACATCGTTGGACATGTTTATACGGACTGTAACGGAACTTTTTGACTTTTCGTCTGGACCTAGTGCTCGCACCTCATGAAGATGGATTACTGGGCTGAACGCGCTAACAACAAGAAGAAATTTGGACATAAATGATGAACTTGATCAAACAAATCAAACGTTTATTTGTGGAACTGGGATTCCTGGGAGTGCATTCTGATGAAGATCATCAATGGTAAGTGAATATTTATAATGCTATTTCTGACTAATGTTGACTCCACAATATGGCGGATATTTCTTTGGCTGGTTTGGTCTCTGAGCGCCGTACTCACATTATTGCATGGTGTGCTTTTTCCATAAAGTTTTTTTGAAATCTGACACAGTGGTTGCATTAAGGAGAAGTCTATCTTTAATTCTGTGAACAACACTTGTATCTTTTATCAATGTTTATTATGAGTATTTCTGGAAATTGATGTGGCTCTCTGCAAAATCACCGGATGTTTAAGAAGCAAAACATTATTGAACGTAACACGCCAATGTAAACAGAGATTTTGGGATGTAAATATGCACTTTATCGAACAAAACATACATGTATTGTGTAACATGATGTCCTATGAGTGTAATTTGATGAAGATCATCCAAGGTTAGTGATTTATTTTATGTTTAGTGTTTCACCTTCATTAACAAATAGAAGATGTATTCATATCACGCTGCGCCTTGGTCTCCTCCATTCAACGAACGTGACAGAGATCTTAAAGAATTTGAAGTTAGGATAGGCTGAATGTTTTAAAGTTGGTCTTATAGCTTAATTTGCCAAGGATTAGGACCATTTTAAATTGCTACTGTACCACTGTATTACTGTGGCTCTAATTCAAACCCATGTTAATATATGCAAATTTTAAATGGTTTTAATTATTTAAAAAAAAATAGAAAATCAAGTTGAAGCCAACATTCGGTTGTCTTGCTCATAATAACCACACATGGTTTTACCGCAACAAGTGCAACAGACCAGCACAACAGCCTTCAATTCAAATGTTGGGAAACAAACCAAAACACCAACATCTCTCATAAAAACTGATCAGAAATCAAATCACAGAACAATTATATTGGAGCAGTAGAACTTCTAAGTGTCAGCGGCCACGTCATGATGATCTATTTTGCGTCATCTGGCTGATGACACTTTGCTTCTTAAAAGTCCAATATCTTGGTAACTTGACTGCTGACATGCAAAAAACAACAACAGTGGACTAATGACAAAAAAAGACCAAAAGATAATTTGTGTAAAATTTCCCTTTAAGCATTTTTGTAGACTTAGAACATCCACTGTGGTTGCTTTTCTACAAAAAAAAGTTGATTTTGAGAGTGAAAGCATGAAGAAACTGGAGGAAATTGGTCCTTACGCTTTCTTTATCAAATCTTCTCTCTCGAGGATTTTGCAGAAAAGAACACATGGCACTTTAAAATCTGCAATAAATGTAACAGTCTCTTTGCTGTTACAGTAAATCTATTCAAATAAATGTAAGAACACAAGGGCATGCTAATTTAAAAGATGGCTAGTCATTATTAGCTTGGTTCTGTATGGAATGCAGGCACAGTATGGGAGACAGGCTAGTTCATCATCAATGATCCATTTCTTTATAATAAAAATATGGTGCGACCAAATGATGTTCTGGTGCCACCAACTGAAAAAATTGATTGGATAAAGTTAGTGAAGAACCTTATATATGTTGATAGCTTTCAGAGTTCAATACAGGATTGTAACATTATCTAGCTAGCTATCTTACCTAGTCCCGCTAGGCTAGCAAGGTAGCTAAATTTAGGTTACCTCTAATCGAGAATCTTTAGAGGTAACTTTCTCAGCTTTCATTGGAATGGATTCCTCATCAGTTCAACCTGAAAATCCCAGATAATCTTTGGTTACCACAAGCATAATTATTGACAGCTGCAGCCCACTGGCAGGGATAAATCTGTAGTATTTAGAATGGAAAAATACAACTTTTTTTTGCGCTTGTTTGTAATTAGCACAGCCAGCCACAGAACACCACACAGGCATGATGACAAACATTAGTGAAAAACAAAAATCTTACCTAGAGAAGTTCTGAGATTACTTCGTGTTGTTTGTTCGAAAGGTAAACAACACCAACATCCAAGTTTGTGGGCACTATGATTGCCGGCACTATGAATGTGGTTCACCATGAGCAGAGGAATACACAGGAAGTCGAAACTTCCCGATTTACCAGTGAAATTAAAATGTGCTCATTGCAGCTGGTGGTTTGGATCATTG
Source organism: Oncorhynchus kisutch (assembly GCF_002021735.2). Classification (NCBI taxonomy): domain Eukaryota; kingdom Metazoa; phylum Chordata; class Actinopteri; order Salmoniformes; family Salmonidae; genus Oncorhynchus; species Oncorhynchus kisutch. The sequence continues at coordinate 19,380,394 of NC_034194.2, read as the reverse complement.
TGATGTTTATGACAAAAACTTGATGTTGTTAATATAGTAATGACTATATGCTGTGTCAGAGCCAGGGTGAACTGTCCCTTTACATTTGGATAATGGTCCTAAGAGATGCCAAAGAGATAAAAACCTGAAGTCAAAGTTCTATTTGACATTTTACCAGATGGCCTTCGTGATTTTAAGATCAAACCTTTGTGGCAGTAAGGAGGTGAGTAGTGATCAATCTCTCAATATGAACCCTGCAAGTTTCAAATGCATATGAGGTGATTTGTAGAAACCAATTAAATTGGCTTAAATTCTAGAAACGTCTGCCAAGAAAAGGGTGTCAAATAAATATGTGGAAAACAATTTTATCCTTGAATATTTTTAGTAGTCAAAGTCTACGCCACTTTGTCGGTGATTGGTCAACAGTAGGGCTTCTTCAATGAAGTGTTTGCTTTTGTTCAACGACAGTTTTCATGCAATTTTCTTCTCTTGAGAAATACTGCACCAAACATCTTAGTTAGATGTAACATTTTGTGACTAAACATCAAAATGAATGACAGATTTCTCAAATTATCTTAGATTTTTATCTTAGATCGATTCTGACTGTATCTTGTTGCTACGGCGTCTCAAGAGAGACAAGCGAATGTCTTTTTGAGGGAGAATGGGAGGCACAGACATTCATGTCGCCTAGCTGAGCTCTGCCTGGAGTAAACCAAACCTAGTATGGGGAGGCCTTTAGCCACAACAAGAGTGGGGTTGAGCCATTTTTTATATTCAGCATCACTCTGTCAATTAAAATATATTATTCTTTCTAACAAATATATCTACATATATTTCAGGATATGAATCCCTGGAAATTCATGTAAATCATTACAGTTTTGAAAAGATAGCTTGTCCAAAAAAAGTGGTCTCTTGGCACAATTAATGCCGGGAATGAGATAAGTTGAGCCGCGGAACAAGATAAGTTAAGCCGCCCGCCTACAAATTTCTGCACTGAATGAAAATTTTCCACAAACTTTTTAAAACCATGTCTATCTTTATTTCCCAAACACAATTCAACACAATCACAATCACGTTTTTTGTCTTTGAATAATTTTAAGCATCTTTTAGCACATATTTAACACCTATAACAAACACTGTACTTTTTTTGACACTTTTAGGCCAGGCCCTGTTGTTATCTCATATCCCAGCGATAATGCCTGGGAAGAAAACACTTTGCTCAACTTGCCATTGGCTCAACCACTGGCTTAACTTACCCCAAGGCAACCATTTTGACTACTTTAGCCCACACAGCTACAATGATGCACTTTCATGCTAGCGTTAGGACCTCATATTAAAACGTATAGCGATGCCAACTGATGAACCCAATCTTAAAATCTTCTTTGGTGTAGATACAAGGATCATGAAACCTCAATAAATGGATAACACAATAAATGAATTTGAATTGTTAAAAATCATTTTTTGGACCTAACTTGTCCATTGTGGTTTCTTCCTTTACAGACTCCATGAAATGATGATCTCTTCCTGTATATTTGGTAAAATTATAAATTTTGTGTATGGTTTCCTAGAAACAAGGGTTGCTCAACTAATCCTCAATTTACTGTCCCTACTAGACAGAATGCATTATGAAGAAAATTGTGTGCCCGTCACATATTTCATAAATCAAGTTGTTTCTTTTTCATGATATTCTGTGATAGTGTGTTGCGCACGCAGGACCGTACACACACACACACACAGGCACACAGGCACACAGGCACACACACCCATCCAACCTATACGCCGGTGTAGACGTAAATCCAAGACACTCCAATTAGTATGTTGCGTTATGTATTCATTTGTGGCTGTCCATTATCCATTTTGTATGATATGTTACAAACTGTAATTCGTTCAATATGTAACAAATTGCAATTTGTATAATATGTTACATATTTGCAAAACATATATGTTGTGAATTCTAATTTGTTGTAACTTATGTTAGCTAGGTGGCTAACATTAGCTAGGCTATGGGTTAGGGTTAAGGTTAGGGTTAAGTTTAGGGTTAGGAGTTAGGTTAAAGGGTTAAGGTTATGGTTATGGTTAGGGGAAGGGTTTGCTAACATGCTAAGTAGTTTCAAAGTAGCTAAAAAGTAGTAAATAGTTGCAAAATGGCTAGTTAGCTAAAATGCTAAAGTTGTTTGGGATGAGTTTCGAACACGCAACTTTGGGTTGCTAGACATTCACATTATACGCCCACCCATATGGTTAAGGTTAGGGTTAGGTTAAATGGTTAAGGTTAGGGGAAGGGTTAGCTGGCATGCTAAGTATTTGCAAAGTAGATAGAAAGTAGTAAGCTGTTGCAAAGTTGCTAATTAGCTAAAATGCTTAAGTCCGTGATGAGATTCGAACAGGCAACCTTTGGGTTGCTAGAGGTTTACATTACAATCCCACCCCACTTTCATTTGTGCCTTTCTGTAAACTTCTGTCTTGTGTAATCATACCAAATGTAACATATCATACAAATTCAAGTTTCTCGGATTTACATTTTCTATGTTACGTCTAGTCTATGAAACCATTTGCCTGGTCACTAAAGCACAGTATCTGTCTAAACTACTGGCACACTCTGCGATGGCTGTCCTGCCTTTGTGACATGTCACATATTTAAGGATTAGTCCTTCCCTTTGTAGATGACATTATTTATCAACTGTTTTCTGACATGATTCGCCTGTTTTATTTTCCTTTAATCGCTCTCCAATAGTGTCCTTTTGTGCTTTCTGATGTCAGTCCAGGCAGTTAATCTACATTCTTTGGGCCGTGTTGTCTAGTACTCTAGTGGTGACGCTCGTGTTTTCAGTCTGTTCAGGAGATCATAGATGAAATTTCCACTGCAAATTTGAAAGGTTAGCAGTCTATCTGCCCCTAGAGGGCTTTCCTAGAAGAAAGTGAAAATATTATATAATTAGCATTCATTTCCCTCAGCTGACCCTACCTTCCTAATCACACTTCAGGAACTGGCTCCTGTTATCTAAGTATAGATGCAGAAAGAATGAAGCTCCAGCTGTAGCATTGGTGCCAGGATAAATCAGTTGGAACCGTCTGTATTGGGAACACACTTACTGCAAGTGTCCTTAGAATTACATACATGTAGTTATTGGCTTATGGCTAGGGTTAGGGTTGAGCCAGGGTGAATCTTTGTGTTAGTATTAAGGTTAAGGTTATAAACCGTAGGGTTTCAAAACCTAACCTATAGCCATAACCCTAACCATTTGGATTATGGTAAGAAATAGGGTTTAGCGGGGGTGTGGACATTTAGCTTGGCTTAGGGTTAGAATTATGGTTAGGATTTGGGTTGAGCCTGGGGTGTGGACATGAAGCTAGGGTTCATAATGCACATTGTGTAGCCCTGATAGGATAAGATATCATGGACATTTTCCAAATTTGGTGTGGTTGTGTGACTGACTGTGACTGTCCTGGAGTGACTGAACATGTGGTAAGTCTAATTGTGGTTGGAGGTCAATGGAGTAATTGTACTCAGGACATTTGAGAATGTCCTCCTAAACCCAAATCTGTCATTTACTAAATCACCCAATAATCATTCTTTACAGGTGTTTGTCATCAGCTGAGTGAAATGGAGGGGGGAGTCATGCTGTTCTAATTGCACTAATGATCATCCACAAGGTGCTCTTGTTTTTCCACAAGTCAGTTAAGTCTGGATAATTGTAATAAGACATTTTAATGTTTTATCTTGACTTAAAACTTGAAGTCAAAGTTCTATTTGACATTTTACCAGATGGCCTTTGTGATTTTAACGATTCGGTCAAAAACATATTCAACAGAGGAGGAGAGAAAGACAGAAACATCTTACAAAAAAAATCTGCATTGTGTCAAACAAATTCTGAAATGATGAGAAATGGACCGTGAAGTCATGTCTCCTGAGCCAGTAGAAAGTGTAGCCAAGGGATCACACCTATGAGTCACAACACAAAATTGCCCCTCACCCATACCTCTTAAAAAAGAAATTAAATGACTCTTTCTGCCCCTCCTTTGATCAAAACATACCAGCAAGCTTTGCCCTTTACTTTAGAGAGACTTGTAGGGTAAATTTAGTTTTTACATTCTGCACGCACTGTTGAGATATCCCTGCAGCGCTAACCCTGGGAGCCTAAGTGAGTGAGTGGCCATATTTACTGACAGTTGATGACAACCTGTTCATTAAATCTTCCGCAGACTTTGCGGGAGAAAAGTTGGGCTGAAAAGTCTCAGAAGTTTTTTTGTCTCCCTTTTTCCCCTTCATCCATTCCCACCCCATCTCACCTCAAGTATCTAATTGCTGTAGCCAGGGGCACAGTGAGCAAAGATGTTGTTTTGTGTTTCACCAAGCCTTTAATTTTCTCTCCTGAATGCAAAACTAAGCCTAATCTCAACTAATGAGAAGTCTAAGACTCTGCTAAATGGGAGTGAGGGTAGGAAGAAATAGCCCCTGTGGTGGGACTCAGAATACTCCAGTATACCTACTGTGATCATGTTACAGGCCCCAATGAAGAGTGCACAGGGAAACCTTCACGCATTAAAGCATTAGGTTACTCACCTTCACAGTTTCTAGATATCACACACAACCTCCAACAACACAGACCACAACGATGATGTTAGTGCGTCTGGGCTTTGATCGGATTCAAATGTGATGTGCAAATGGTATAGCCAAAATGGTATAGCCAAAAGGATGGAAAAAACACTCTAACAAACAAAAAGCCCGGGTTAAAGAGAGGAATACGGGAGTACTGTAAACTATTTTGAAGGCAGCAAAACTTTACCTAATACAAGACCAATACAAGACCCTGACTTAGAGCAATGAACAAAATGTCTGGCACACAGATGCGTTAATTGAGATGCTTCAATGGACTCTTTATTCTTTTAATTAAAATGTTGGTTTGCCACAATGGGTTTCCCTTGGTTTGGCTAAAAGACACGGTGCTAGACAGCTTCCCCGTATGAAGTTGAGGATTTCCTCCAAAATACTTTTTTTTCTAGCTCCAAAGACTTGTTCTTTAGAGCTCTCTATGCCAAACATATCCTCAAAATCCACTGCCTGCTGGGAATCTGACAACCAATTATTCCCCAGTTCCCTTCCCACTAAAACATCTGCTTTCCTTGTGCTCTGGTGCTGGATTCACCACAGTGCTCTATTCTAATCCCAACCGGCTTGGCCCTGTGACAACACCTTCAGCACACCTTTCGGTATGTGGTCAGAAACAATCCTTTCTCAAGGCAGCTCTCTCCTGCTGTATGTTATCAGTAACAGGCAGGCCTGCAGCACATAGCAGAGATGTACACTTAGTGTAGTGTATCACTGCGCGCACACACACACACACACACACACACACACACACACACACACACACACACACACACACACACACACACACACACACACACACACACACACACACACACACAAATGTAGGGCTGTTGTCCATGTGTGGGACTGTGGGGGAGAGGAGAGGCAGAAGTAGTGACAGAGACTGAATCTGGGGAGGAGGAAGGGAGGGTGTGCTGGTGTCTGAGGTGTTGCTGCTCCAGACCAGTGCCTGGGACTGACTGTAGAACCTCTCCATGCTTCACTTCTCACTGGTCCCTGCTTCTGGAAATATTGTCACTCCTATTTTTGAATTTGGATCTGTTTGTACTCACAGCTGTTTGGAACATTGGAACAGAATAATGGATCTCACCACTTTTTACTTCCTGACCACTACTTTGGTTTTGATACTGGAGCATGAAGGTAAAGACCTTTCTCCTACTTTGTTATTTTAGTTATGTTTTATTTAACTAGGCAAGTCAGTTAAAAGAACAAATTCTTATTTACAGCGATTATTGAGACCGTATGAGAAGCTTGCACGTTTTGTTTTAACTGGCATAAAGTGTGCTTTACTATCCTGCGGGGTATACTTGTTGCACCTGAGCTGTGCTTTAATAGAGATAACATGTAGTAAGTGATTGAGAGAGCTCACGTTGGTCATGCCTTTGAGCTGATGCCAGGGTCAACTGTCAGCTTTGACTGTGTGCTTTTATCCCTGTCTGTTTTGATATGTTATTCAAAGGAGCAGTGTGTTAAGTTGATTTATTGAATCTAGCCTCTTTTATATCATTTTTACTACGCTTGTTATGAAGGAGATGTCTGCATCCCCTGCTCAAGAGTCACCCTATTCTGTATGAGATTAGAAAGAAATTGTTTGCATAAAAATTACCTCTGACGTAATCTTTGCTGCTGATGCAATGTTGTGAGCTGATCTAATTAGTGTGCTGTTGTCGAATGAGAAGAGTGTTATATATTACAAGTCTCAAAACATGGTCCTGCGTGGTTCAGTTGGTAGAGCATAGTGCTTGCAATGCCATGGTTGTGATTTCAATTCACACGGGGGCCCGGTGTGAACATGTATGCACTCACTGTAAGTCCCTCTGGATCAGAGCATCTGCTTAAAGACTAAAGTGTAAAAATAGGAAAAAACTCCAATGGATGAAATGTACATATACTTGAAACTACAGTATAAGCAAAGCAGCATCCCACTTTAGAATGTGATCATATATGTACAAATAAATGGGAGAAATGTGGAGATTCTGACCACCCAAAGGCCTTATCTATTCTTGAGGCCCATGTTCTGGACCATAAGAGTAAGATGCCAGCTAATGTAAACCATAGTGTTCTGATTTGTTTTCCAACAATGCACTTAAACTTCAAGGACATCTTAACTCCACATTCCAGTTGGCAATTCCTTCAATTTCCCTTTAGCATTTTCCCAGGTTGTTGCTTTATCAATTTACCTGGTAAGATAAGGTCAAGTAAATTAATAAAATGGCTCACAGATAAACCGTCAATCACAACTTCCACATTTCTCATTACATAACATTTTACTTTAATCTAACATATCCTCAATAGGACCATGTTCATCAACCAAACAACATTTGATTGTGTGACCTGCTAGTATTGGTCTGCAGGACATTTTAAATGAGTGTGTTTTTGATACATGAAGAATCCTAAACCACTCTGCTGTTGTGGTAGCCAGACATCCGATGCTTATGAATCTGAGGGAAAAGTTCAATCCACCTAGCTACGTTCTCCTTGATCGAAGAAGGACAAAACTGATATGTTTAGGTCCGGACACAAATGAAGGTAAGATGTAACTATCTAGAGATACGTACTCTCTATAGATGCGTACTATTTCTATAGATATCTTGAGATTTGTAATATCAAAAGATACAATGCAACAGGTGTTCACAATGGGGCTGTTGCATTACACCATGCAGTACTTTTCAGGAATTTGGACAACTCATTCAGCCAAATATAAAAAAGATACTGTTATTTTGGTCTGAATATTTCTTTGTCGTGTGTTGCTGACCATGTGTGCTGCACATTCCCTTAGGAACCACAGACCATACGTCAGTTCTATAACAGAGATCCCCAGGCAACACCCCACCTCAGTGTAGAAGGCTTTAGCTGCAGGAAAGGGGATTCAGCTCTGGTGGTGGGCTGAATTGAATAAAATGGCTTACAGATAAACTATCAATTACAGCTTCGACATTTCTCATGACATGAAATTGATTTTTTTGTTGTTTAATCTAACATATCTTAAATATGAGTACATGTATCAACCAAACAAAATGTTATTGTGACCTGTTATTGGTCTGCAGGACATTCTAAATGAGTGTGTTTTTCATAAACTGCATACTGGTTATCCATGAAGAATCCTAAACCACGTAGTTGTGGCAGCCAGACATCTGATGCTTATTATAAGGGGTTGATAAATAGCCTTTTTTCTTTTTTTTCCTTTTTTAAATCTGAGGGACAAGTTCAAAATTTCTAGCTATGTACTCCTCGATCAAATAAGGCCAAAAGGTATACATTTAGTTCAGGACACAAACAAAAGTAAGGGTTAGCTATGTAGAGATAAGTACTCTACCTCGATATCTCTAAATCAGAAGATACAATGCAACAAGTGTTCACACTGGGGCTGTTTTTACATCGTGATTTTGAGGAATTTGGACTAGTCAACCAGCATAATATTACAAATATATTTACTGCTCTTTGGGTCTGAATACTTCTACGTCATGTGTTGCTGCTGCAAATTCCCTTCAGAACCATAGAGCATACAGTTTTATAATGGAGACCCCCAGGCAACACCTCACTGGTTTAGAGGGCTTAAGCTGGAGGAAACAGGGATTCAGCTCTGGTGGTGGGCTGAGATTTAACCGCACCCCAGTGATCTGAACCAGGAAAAACATGTTCCATTAACGTCAATCCTAATTGTATGGAGAAGGAAACCTTGTAGACTATTTATCAAGGTCAAGACTTCATTAAGGCAAATAAAAAAAACAAAAAATTAAAACACAAATTAAACATGGATTATTATTGTGGATTATTATTATGGATTTTATTAGATAGATACTTCTTAAAAACTATGTCCTGTGTCATGGGTGTTGTTAAAGTACACTATGGTTTATTGTTTCTAATATATGATAATAAGAGTTCAACATTGGTTAGTTCAGCAATGTCTGGAATCCATACAAGCTATTATACACAGCAAAACTGTTGCTTGTGGTAACATGCCACCCATATATTGTATTGTACCATATATAGTGCATTCAGAAAGTATTCATACCCCTTGAATGATTCCACATGTTGTTGTGGGACAGTCTTCTACACACAATACCCCATAATGACAAAAAGAAAACTTGTTTTTAGATATGCTTGCACATTTATTGAAAATGAAACACAGATATACAGTTGAAGTCAGAAGTTTACATACACCTTAGCCAAATACATTTAAAAACTCAGTTTTTCACAATTCCTGACATTTAATCCTCTTAAAAATTCCCTGTTTAGGTCAGTTAGGATCACCACTTTATTTTAAGAACGTGAAATGTCTGAATAATAGGAGAGAGAATGATTTATTTCAACTTTAATTTCTTTCATCACATTCCCAGTGGGTCAGAAGTTTACATACACTCAATTAACATTTGGTAGCATTGCCTTTAAATTGTTTAACTTGGGTCAAACGTTTCGGGTAGCCTTTCACAAGCTTCCCACAATAAGTTGGGTGAATTTTGGCCCATTCCTCCGGACAGAGCTGGTGTAACTGAGTCAGGTTTGTAGGCCTCCTTGCTCGCACACGCATTTTCAGTTCTGCCCACAAACTTTCTATGGGATTGAGGTCAGCGCTTTGTGATGGCCAATCCAATACCTTGACTTTGCTGTCCTTAAGCCATTTTGCCACAACGTTGGAAGTTGTGGCAATTTGTCCATTTGGAAGACCTATTTGCAACCAAGCTTTAAGTTCCTGACTGATGTCTTGAGATGTTGCTTCAGTATAATAGTCATTATGCCCAAACAGTTCTATTTTTGTTTCATCAGACCAGATGACATTTCTCCAAAAACTATGATCTTTGTCCCCATGTGCAGTTGCAAACTGTAGTCTGGATTTTTTATGGCGGTTTTGGAGCAGTGGTTTCTTCCTTGCTGAGCGGCCTTTCAGGTTATGTTGATATAGGACTTGTTTTACTGTGGATATAGATACTTTTGTACCTGTTTCCTCCAGCATCTTCACAAGGTCCTTTGCTGTTGTTCTGGGATTGATTTGCACTTTTTGCACCAAAGTGCGTTCATCTCTAGGAGACAGAACGCGTCTCCTTCCTGAGCGGTATGACGGCTGCGTAGTCCCATGGTGTTTATACTTGCATACTATTGTTTGTAGATGAACGTGGTACCTTCAGGCATTTGGAAATTGCTCCCAAGGATGAACCAGACTTGTGGAGGTCTACAATGTTTTTTCTGAGGTCTTGGCTGATTTCTTTTGATTTTCCCATGATGTCAAGCAAAGAGGCACTGAGTTTGAAGGTAGGGCTTGAAATAAATCCACAGGTACACCTCCAATTGACTGAAATGATGTCAATTAGCCTATCAGAAGCTTCTAAAGCCATGCCATCATGTTCTGGAATTTTCCAAGCTTTTTAAAGGCACAGTCAACTTAGTGTATGTAAACTTCTAACCAACTGGAATTGTAATACAATGAATTATAAGTGAAATCATTTGTCTGTAAAAAAAATAGGGAAAAATTACTTGTGTCATGCAGAAAATAAATGTCCTAACCGATAAATGTCCTAAAACTATAGTTTGTTAACAAGAAATTTGTGGAGTGGTTGAAAAACAAGTTTTAATGACTTCCGACTTCAACTGTATCTAATTTACGTAAGTATTTTGTAGAAGCATCTTTGGCAGCGATTACAGATGTCAGTCTTTCTGTTTATGTCTCTAAGAGTTTTCCACACCTGGATTGTGCAACATTTGCTCATTGTTCTTTTCAAAAATTCTTCAAGCTGTCAAATTGGTTTTTGATCATTGCTAGAGAACCATTTACAGATCTTGTCATAGATGTTCAAGTAGATTTAAGTCAAAACTGCAACTCGGACACTCAGGAACATTTACTGTCTTCTTGGTAAGCAACGCCATTGTAGATTTGGCCTTGTGTGTTAGGTTATTGTCCTGCTGAAAGGGGAATTCATCTCCCAATGTCTGGTGGAAAGCAGACTGAAGCAGGTTTTCCTCTCGGATTTTGCCTGTGCTTAGCTCCATTCTGTTGATTTTTCATCTTGGAAAATTCCCCAGTCCTTAACGATTACAATAATACCCATAACATGATGCGGCCACCACTATGCTTGAAAATATGGAGAATAATACTCAGTAATGTGTTATATTGGATTTTCACAAAAAATAACACTTTATATTCAGAACAACTCTGTCAGCTAGGTTATTATTGTGGAGTAACTACAATGTTGTTGATCCATCCTCAGTTTTCTCCTATCACAGCCATTAAACTCTGTAACTGTTTTAAAGTCACTATTGACCTTATTGTGAAATCCCTGGGTGGTTTCCTTCCTCTCCAGCAACTGAGTTAGAAGGACACCTGTATCTTTGTAGTGACTGGGTGTATTGATACACCATCCAAAGTGTAATGACTAACTTCACCATGCTTAAATGGATATTCACTGCCTGCTTTTGTTTATTTTTTTACCCATCTATCAATAGGTGCCCTTCTTTGCGAGGCATTGGAAAACCTCCCTGGTCTTTGTGGTTAAATCTGTGTTTGAAAATCACTGGGACCTTGCAGATAATTGTACGTGTGGGGTACAGAGACTAATGATAGTAGTTATTAAAGACTCATGTTAAATACTAGTGGTGCGCAGGTCAGTGGAATTATGTTTTGACAGGGGGTTCAGGATATATCAATAAGATATGTTTCTGTTTAGAATTTAAGACAGTTTGGTAGGCTGTTTGTTTGTCAACTTGTCTATAAATAGATGCAGTTTCTCTTCAGTCATTATGTTGCCCTAGAAGACTAAATAAACCCTTGCTCACCAATTATGTCATAAGTCGATAGAATGAATGCTTCAATCTAGCTGACATCAGTAAAGTTTTCTCTGTCATCTCTGCTTCTTTCGCGGAGCAAAGATGTTTAGGGACTGGGGAGAAAATGCAACAACAAACCAAAAAACTGGGAAGATTTTGTTTTTAAAAATCCAAATGACATCAGATTTAATGGTTGGAAGGAAATATACTAACTAAAAATGTAATGTGTTGGTCCCATTTTTCATGAGCTGAAATAAAAGATCCCAGAAATTGTCCATACACACAAAAAGCCTTTTTCTCAAAAAAATTGAACACAAATTTGTTTACATCCCGGTTGGTGAGCATTTCTCCTTTGCCAAAACAATCCATCCACCTGAAGATGTGACATATCAAGAAGCTGATTAAACAGGTGCATATTATGCTGGGGACAATAAAAGGACACTCTAAAATGTGCGGTTTTGTTACACAACACAATGCCACACGTCTCAAGTTTTGAGGGAGCGTGCAATTAGCATTCTGACTGCAGGAATGTCCAACAGAGCTGTTGCCAGAATGTTCATTTCCGTACCATAAGCCGCCTCTAAAGTTGTTTTAGAGAATTTGGTAGTACATCAAACCGGCCTCACAACTGCAGACCACGTGTAACCACACCAGCACAGGACCTCCACATTCGGCTTCTTCACCTGCGGGATCATCTGAGAAGGGGGAGTGCCGCGCTGAGGAGTATTTTTGTCTGTAATAATTACTTTTGTCGGGAAAAACTAATTTGGATTGGCTGGGCCTGGCACCACAATGGGTGGACCTGGCTCCCAAGTGGGTGGGCCTATGCCGTCCCAGGCCCACCCAAGGCCGGGCCCCTGCCAAGTCATGTGAAATCCATAGATTAGAGGCTAATGAATTTATTTAATTTGACAGATTTCCTTCTATGTACTGTAACTCAGCAAAATCGTTGAACTTTTTGCATGTTGTGTTTATATTTTTGTTCAGTATGGAAAGCTGTGAAAACGACCCAACATGTTTCTGATCAGATTTCAGTTCTTCTTGGATGCATATTTTATGTGGTTGAAATACAATCAGCTTTTATGATGCTGATAAAGGTAGCACCTTTACAGAAGGTATCTAACTGCTCATTCATGGGGGGGATATTTTCTGAAGGCACTGTATATATACAGGATTACTGGGGATATAATCTGTGGTAGTTCATAACGTTAGATCCAGAACTAATCTTGTAAAAACAGGGCCAGGGGTTCTGACAGTGTTGCCTCAACATTCTGCCGGAGACCGTATCTCACTTAATGGGTTGGTATGGAATAAATAGTAATCTCATGGATGACTTTGGCAATCAACTCCTGAACTGCTAAAGCAATGAACTCTCACTTCTCCAAATAGGTCACTAAATAAAATGTCATCTCAGGAGGTACGCAAGGTTTGTAGTGTAACATTTCTATAGAAAATGCCAATACAGAATAATCCATGGTCCAGGCGTCTGTTTGGCGCGGAGTCTGTAAGACCCCAACCTTTCATTTCCTTGCTAAAAGTCTAAAGCAAGAAATCCACCATTAAAACAGCTCCCTGATCAAAAGATGATTTACCTTTAGCTATTTGCATCAGTCAAAGCTACTTACATAAATCACTGGACACCTGTATGATCAGACTTTCTGTTGGGACATTTTCCCTGAGACTTGATGATAAAGAGCTGAAGAGGACTGCTTGGGTGTACAAGGGAAATATGGTTTCCTTCAAGTGATAAAAAGTCAAACCCCAGCCGAATTATCAGAAGCTGCACTCGTGGCTTGCCCCAACAGACGCCTGAATGCACTGCATGAACTTGCAAGGAACATGCAAGGTACAATGCGGTTGGCCACTGATTCATTGGAGTGCTTTAAATCCAAATCCACATGGCATTTGGGATTCTCCACCACATGAGCTTTATAGCACATTTTATTAAACTATTGACCTTTACAGGGTGTAACAGTTTGATAAAATGTACAAAATAAAATATAAAGTGTAAGAAATATATTAGGGTTAGATGGGGGAAACATAAGAATGTAGCTATGTGGAGACAGTGTCACTATCAGAAAAAAATCCCTGTCTATACTGGACATACAGTGGCAACCTAATCTAGACTTCATCTGGGCTATCAGACTGTAATAATACAGTTGAAGTGGGAAGTTTACATACACTTAGATTGGAGTCATTAAAACTCATTTTTCAACCACTCCACAAATTTCTTGTTAACAAACTATAGTTTTGGCATGTCGGTTAGGACATCTACTTTGTCCATAACACAAGTAATTTTCCCAACAATTGTTTACAGACAGATTATTTCACGTATAATTCACTGTATCACAATTCCAGTGGGTCAGAAGTTTACATACACTAAGTTGACTGTGCCTTTATACAGATTGAAAATTCCAGAAAATGATACCATGGCTTTAGAAGCTTCTGATAGGCTAATTGACATCATTTCAGTCAATTTGAGGTGTACCTGTGGATGTATTTCAATGCCTCATGGGAAAATCATGGGAAAATCAAAAGAAATCAGCCAAGACCTCAGAAAAAACATTGTAGACCTCCATAAGTCTGGGTCATCCTTGGGAGCAATTTCCAAACACCTGAAGGTACCACGCTCATCTGTACAAACAATAGTATGCAAGTATAAACACCATGGGGCCACGCAGACGTCATACCGCTCAGGAAGGAAGGAGACGCATTCTGTCTCCTAGAGATGAATGTACTTTGGTGCGAAAAGTGCAAATCATTCCCAGAACAACAGCAAAGGACATTGTGAAGATGCTGGAGGAAAAGTATCTATATCCACAGTAAAACGAGTCCTATATCGACATAACCTGAAAGGCCGCTCAGCAAGGAAGAAACCACTGCTCCAAAACCGCCATAAAAAAAGCCGGTTGGCAACTGCACATGGGGACAAAGTTCGTACTTTTTGGAGAAATGTCCTCTGGTCTGATGAAACAAAAATAGAACTATTTGGCCATAATGACTATTGTTATGTTTGGAGGAGAAAGGGGCAGGCATGCAAGCCGAAGAAGACCATCCCAACCGTGAAGCACGGGGGTAGCCGCATCATGTTGTGGGGGATGCTTTGCTGCAGGAGGGACTGGTGCACTTCACAAAATAGATGGTATCATGAGGATGGAAAATTATGTGGATATATTGAAGCAACATCTCAAGACATCAGTCAGGAATTTAAAGCTTGGTCATAAATGCATCTTCCAAATGGACAAGCATACTTCCAAAGGTGTGGCAAAATGGCTTAATGACAGCAAAGTCAAGTTATTGGAGTGGCCATCACAAAGCCCTGACCTCAATCCTATAGAACATTTGTGGGCAGAACTAAAAAATGAGTGTGCAAGCAAGGAGGCCTACAAACCTGACTCAGTTACACCAGCTCTGTCAGGAGGAGTGGGTCAAAATTCAACCAACTTATTGTGGGAAGCGTGTGGAAGGCTACCTGAAACATTAAACAATTTGGCCAGTGGGTCAGAAGTTAAACAATTTAAAGGCAATGCTACCAAATACTAATTGAGTGTATGTAAACTACTGACCCACTGGGAATGTGATGAAAGAAATAAAATCTGAAATAAATAATTATCTCTACTATTATTCTGACATTTCACATTCTTAAAATAAAGTGGTGATCCTAACTGACCTAAAACAGGGAATTTTTACTAGGGTTAAATGTCAGGAATTATGAACAACATAGTTTAAATGTATTTGGCTAAGGTGTATGTAAACTTCTGACTTCAACTGTGTGTCTGACTGACATCAAATGTATAACCAGTGATGATCAGTGTCTTTCTGAGGGCTGGATAAAACGCTGTCTGTTGCCAAGTTTAGCCCAGTGGCAGTAAGATGGCCTATAGACTCTGAGAGGGCTGGAGGACACTCAATAAGTGAATTGTTTTATAGACTATTGGCCCTTATGAGAAGCACATAATAGGATTGATGTGTCACGATTATAACAGCATTAGCAGTGCCAAATGAGCTACAGTACACACTGTTCTTCAGAAACGAATACAAATGGAGTGACCGCAATCTCACAATTCTGTACCCTATGTCCTTGTAAAAGGTTCATTAGCGTGTGTTATCTTGATATAACGCTTTATTCATGGGTTTTCTCATTCTCCCAGCATACTCAGACTCCACCTCCATCCCTGGGACTGGTTCAGAGGAGGGCCCCGTGAAGCTGCTTAACCACAGGCCCCTTCGGCGGGAGAAGCGTTGTTCCTGTGAGAACCTGAAGGATAAAGAATGTGTGTACTTCTGCCACATCGGCATCGTCTGGGTCAACACTCCTGGGTGAGTCCGTCGAGACACTCACACAGGAACATCACACAACACAACTGGAATTCACCCCCCCCCCCCCCCCCCCCCATAAACATACCATAGCTAGAAAGATCCTGAAGGCACATCTCTGTGTTGTGAAATCAGAGATACATCTATACATAGTTTTGGTGGATTGAAAAGGTGGAAATGCGTAACATTTGAATGATAAATTCTCATGCTGTATCTGATTTTTGTATTGCACCATGGTGTGTTGTGACAGCGCAATGAGAAGCCACAGGGTTTTTTTTTTTTTTTTTGCGTTTCATTATCACATCAGGGTGTAAGGAGCTGGATGATTTGTGGTACTCTGTAAATCTCAAAACCACAAAGTGTCAAGGATTTCATTTAAAATAAGAGGCAGCTACTGTTTATCATCAGCTCAGACTGTCTCTCAACTCTTTTCTGCTGAAGCTTCTTGTGTAACATAAATAAAGATATCTACTCACATTTTTCAAAAACAAGTAGTGTAACTCTTCAACATTTACTACAGTCAACCTACAATAAGATGGATCTGAACATACCTCCTGACCCAAATATCCCACATCCAATTAGTTGGAGCAGTGGTTAGGGCATCTGTCCTCTTGTTAATTCCTTGTTTCCCCCAAAAGAGCTTTCATATGTGTTCTGGAAGTACCAGGTTTCTATAAGTTTGCCACTATGCTGTACTTCCCCATGGTTAGCCAAAAACAGCTACTAAAGACTAAGGCCTATACATTTTAGGTACTATGCTATGTTTAAACATGGAATCACAGTAGTAGTATGCAATTATGTAATCCCTTGTTGTTGCCATTATCATATCATTGGTAATACCACACGTCCAGCTACCAAACATTATTAAAACAAAGGGGTGGATATCGGCAGTTAGGAACTGATATTACATTTCATATTAAAGTTCACAAATAACCATTCATTTCCAAAATTAGCATAGGGTCTTATGAAACTCATGTGTGGTTTCTATTAAATTCTGTTGACTCAAGCGATCTACTTCCAACGCCAACTCTAGCAACTACGACAGGTCACAGTTCCTAAAAATTTGAGGACATTTACTGGCAGTCATAGAGACAGGCATTCACCGTCCAAAAAACTACAACGGGGAGAAAGAGATGAGAAAAGAAAGGGTCACCTTTCAACAGCTGCCAAAAACACAGTATGGAATGCAGATGTGTTGGTGTTTAAAGAGCAGGCTGCTCTGACAGACCAACCAACCGACCTACCGACTGACTGACCTACTGACCGACTGACCTACCGACAGATAGATGGGTGCATGTGTGTGAGTGTGTATGTCAGCGTGCGAGGGATGAGTGCATGTGTGTGATGGTGTGTGGAGAACACAGGGAGGAGGTGACCCTGTTTGATGGGGATGCTTTGAGCCGTGCATGGCATCTGGAATCATTTTACGGTGTGCATGGTCTTGTTAACATGTTCCAGGCATGAGATGGGCATCGAGCCATAATGGCGGGCAGGCAGACATGCTCTGGTTGGCATCGGGATAAAGGTTCATTCCCAGAGCAATGAAAGAGCAGCTTCAGGAGATATAAATGTGTTATTACAGACTGCCGTCCTCTCTGTGTCCTGTAAGGCAGGTTTAGTACATTATACCCTCGAGGCTCATTAGACACCAGTGTTTGCCCAGCTTTTCAGGGTCATGCGGTTGTATACAGTACATGGTAACTGCTTAATTGGTTCTGTAAAAGCATTTTGTGAGTGCCAATAGTGATAGGATATTGAGCTATTATGACCGCTTGAAGATACAATTCCAGACATCCTGTGCTGTGCTGTGATAAAATAAAACAAAACACTGAGTTCCCTTTGTAGGTTAAGAAACACATCCATTCAATTCAAAGAGATTGTTAATCCTTCCATGTACAAAATGTGCTCATCAATCCCCTAACTCTGTCTCTAGTCAGATAGTGCCATATGGAGTGGGCTCTTTCCCTGTTCGACTGAGGAGAGAGGTGGGACGGTGCTTCTGCGCGGAGAGAAATGACTTGGAGTGTCGTCACTTCTGCTCTGCCTTGCGTACACTCAAAGAGTAAGTGTTCTTGATTCACATCTCAAGTGGGTTAATATCATTGCTATGCCATGTCAAGTGTTGGGAGGAAAGGAGTTTAAATTGTCATTGTTGTCCTAATTTCCATAGAGGTGAAAATGATTTGGTCAAGAGGAAGTTTGCGACAAAGTTTAAGAAGAGATATAAGGCTGGAATCTCGGATGAAAGGAACCAACAAACACTAATTCAAGAAACCTGAAAGGAGAGAATGGACATCACCCTCGTTCCATGTGTCATCCACTTTCATTGGTCTCTTTTACAATAGGATGCAAAAGAACATTGTACAATGGTGGCCTGTGTCTGAAATGTATTTATGAAATTATGTTGTAACTTTGCCTTCTTTTTGTCATTGTGAATAATTTTTGAATGATTTTATTGCTGTACATAAATATTTCCACTTTACAACATACAGTACATACATAATTTTGAAATCAGATATTGTTACATTAATGCAGAAATGATCAGTATTAAGAGAGTAAATGTAAATGTCTTGTATCTCTGTCAAAAGTATCTGTCATTTCAACATGTTTTGACCACTTACATCCATTGGACATGTTTTCTGTCATGAAGTTTGAAAGTGAAAGATGTACATGCCGTAGATGCAAAGCAATGCTGTTCGTTGTTCTTCACAGTGAGTTATATGCCAAGCCAGACAGGAAATAAACTGTGTGATCTAGGACAGGTGGGTTATTGTACAATATAGCCAAAAGTAAAACATTTACAGTTGAAGTCAGAATTTTACAGACACTTAGGTTGGTGTCATTAAAACTCATTTTTCAACCACTCTACAAACTTCTTGTTAACAAACTATAGTTTTGGCAAGTCGGTTAGGACATCTACTTTGTGCATGACACAAGTCATTTTTCCAACAATTGTTTAGCAAGGAAGAAACCACTGCTCCAAAACCACCATAAAAAAATCCAGACTACGGTTTGCAAGTGCACATGGGGACAAAGATTGCACTTTTTGGAGAAATGTCCTCTGGTCTGATGAAACAAAATAGAACTGTTTGGCCATAATGACCATCGTTATGTTTGGAGGAAAAGGGGGGATGCTTGCAAGCCGAAGAACACCATCCCAACCGTGAAGCATGGGGGTGGCAGCAGCATGTTGTGGGGGCAAGGAGGCCTACAAACCTGACTCAGTTACACCAGCTC
The DNA here is from genome assembly GCF_002021735.2 of Oncorhynchus kisutch. NCBI lineage: Eukaryota > Metazoa > Chordata > Actinopteri > Salmoniformes > Salmonidae > Oncorhynchus > Oncorhynchus kisutch. The sequence continues at coordinate 19,361,490 of NC_034194.2, read as the reverse complement.
TGTTCGTAGGAATGAGCCAAAATTCACCCAACTTATTGTGGGAAGCTTGTGGAAGGCTACCTGAAACATTTGACCCAAGTTAAACAATTTAAAGGCAATGCTACGAAATACTAATTGGGTGTATGTAAACTTCTGACCCACTGGGAATGTGATGAAAGAAATAAAAGCTGAAATAAACCATTCTCTCTACTATTATTCTGACATTTCACATTCTTAAAATAGATTGGTGATCCTAACTGACCTAAAAAATGATTTTTTTACTAGGATTAAATGTCAGGAATTGTGAAAAACTGAGTTGAAATGTATTTGACTAAGGTGTATGTAAACTTCCAACTTCAACTGTATATTGTTTCATAGATGATTTTATAGCTAATACCTGACAACATACCCTATATCCTTGTGGTTTTATGGCACAGTACCTTAGTTGTCACATTGATCTTCCATCAACCCCTTGAGTTTAGATCTGCCTGTGAAATGTTCCCTCTAGGCACAGCCTAAGAAGTGTGTGTGTGTGTGGTATGTACAGCATGCATGCCTTACAATGGAGTAACTCATTGGCTGAACGCCCTAGCCTGTCCAGCATTTATGGAGCAGAAGAAGAGTGGCTGTCATCCAATCATCATCCCCCTCCTTTCCTCTGCTCACCTTACAGTCAGGTCGAGCATTGCTTTGGGGATCAGAGATGGACCTCGTCCTCTCTGTGCTCCCTGCAGACTGAAGAAGCCTGAAGAAGCCTGTAGGACCGCTGGATTGAACATGATTACACCCTCAGCCCTATCTAGTCTTCTCCCACAATGCTGTGCTCACAGGTCACAGGAAAATAACTCTGTTCCATTGGATATTGGGCCATGGTGTCTCAATGCATGATTTGTGGCTTTATGCTACTGCAATTTCTTCAACTTTGCTCTCATATTGTTTACAGTGTTGTTTGCAATGTTTTGTTATAGATTACTGCGGTACATCCAACCGTCCCATGAGGATAATCAAGTAGGACAAATTCTACACACAACATAAACAAACATATGAAGCAGAAGCCTCTCAATTTTATCTGAATGCACCATGATAATTCCTTTTCTTTTGAACAATTTCTTGGAAAAATAGAGGTATTGCATGAACAAAATTCACACATACTGTATCTTCAGAAAATCGAACAAATGGAGAGGTGGAAACAAATGTCTCCTGTAGACAGTTCCCATCAGGCCATATATTACAGATGGATCTTCAGGGTCAGATATATAGTGTGCCCAGGGAGCTTAAGTGTAACTAGAACTCACATCTGCTTCTTATAAGACCAAAATTGGCCAAAGCTTTTCCAATACGAGATTTCTTGGATAGTCCACCGTTATAAATGCAAAGGCATTAATCATTTAAAATGCACCGATTTTAAGTTAATGTTACCTTAACAAAATACAATGCTTTTTTTAAATTTCTGCCTAAAATGACATGCCCAAATCTAACTGCCTGGGGTTCAAACTGTAGAATCCAGTTCCTACATTTTAACATGAAAATAGATTTTATCAAACAAAACAAAGCTACTTTTTATCTCTGGGACCCTCAGGATGACAAATCAGAGCAAGATTACTGAATACATTATTTACCTTCAGAGGTGAATATATCAAACCAGAGGCCGTGATAAAAGCATTTTGTTGTTGTGCACTCTGCTCAAACAATACAATGTTATTTTTTCACTGTAACAGCTACTGTAAATCTGCCCGTATAAGACATGTCTATGTCCCGGAAAGTTGGCTGTTACTTACAACGTCAATCTATTCACATTAGCGCACGTTAGCAACAACCGTCCCGGTTTAGGGACACCGATCCCGTAGAGGTGCTTCAGAGACGAAGAGAAAGGACTACTCAGGACTTTAAATGCAGGCCTTAGATACAAAAAATACATTATAACGCAGTATTACAACCTATGCGTTGTTTGCTCTTTAACGTGTCAATTCATATGCCTTGAGTAAAGCCAGAGTGTCTATCTATGAGGATGACTCAAAACTATACATGTCAGCTACTACAGCAACTGAAATGACTGCAACACTTAACAAAGAGCTGCAGTTAGTTTCGGAATGGGTAGCAAGGAATAAGTTAGTCCTAAATATTTCCAAAACTAAAAGCATTGTATTTGGAACAAATCATTCACTAAACCCTAAACCTCCACTACATCTTGTAATGAATAATGTGGAAATTGAGCAAGTTGAGGTGACTAAACTGCTTGGAGTAACCCTGGATAGTAAATTGGTGCGGCTGGCTTCCGGGTTGGATGCACGCTGTGTTAAGAAGCAGTGCAGCTTGGTTGGGTTGTGTATCGGAGGACGCATGACTTTCAACCTTCGTTTCTCCCGAGACCGTACGGGAGTTGTAGCGATGAGACAAGATAGTAGCTACAAAAAACAATTGGATACCACGAAATTGGGGAGAAAAAGGGGTAAAAAAAAACATTTAAAAAAAAACATATTGATATAACAGTAGCTAAGATGGGGAGAAGTCTTTACATAATGAAGCGCTGCTCTGCCTTCTTAACAACACTATCAACAAGGCAGGTTTGTCGCACCTAGACTAATGTTCAGTAGTGTGGTCATGTGCCACAAAGAGGGACTTAGAGGGAAAATTTCAGTTGGCTCAGAACAGGGCAGGACAGCTGGCCCTTAAATGTACATGGAGAGCTCACATTAATGGCATGCATGTCAATCTCTCATGGCTCAAAGTGGAAGAGAGATTGACTTCATCATTACTTGTTTTTCTAAAAGGTGATGACAAACTGAACATACCGAGCTGTCTGTTTAAAATACTTGCGCACAGCTCGGACACCCATGCATATCCCACCACACATGCCACCAGAGGTCTCTTCACAGTCTGCAAGTCCAGAACAGACTTTGGGAGGCGCACAGTACTACATAGAGCCATAACTACATGGAACTCTATTCCACATCAGGTAACGGATGCAAGCAGTAGAATCAGATTTTAAAAACTGCTAAAAATACACCTTATGGAACAACGGGGACTGTGAAAAGACACACACAAAGGTACAGACACATTACCATACCAGGCAGTGATGCAACCAGTCATGCTCTCGATGGTGCAGCTGTAATTCTTTTTGAGGATCTGAGGACCCATGCCAAATCTTTTCAGTCTCCTGAGGGGGAATAGGCTTTGTCGTGCCCTTTTCATGACTGTCATGGTGTGTTTTGACCATGATAGTTTGTTGGTGATGTGGACACCAAGGAACTTGAAGCTCTCAACCTGCCACACTACAGCCTAGTTGATGAGAATGGGGGCGTGCTCGGTCCTCTTTTCCTGTAGTTGAGTTGAGTTGAGTTGAGTTTATTTTTATTTTTACAGGGACAGTGCACATTAATCAACATTTCAGTAAAAGTGCCGGTTTTAGCCAACCGGCTAATTTTCAACCGCAGTCCCTGGGCAGGTTATTAAAAACAATTACAATATAGACAATAGCAACATAGAACAAGCAAGACATAGCATACAGACAGAGCAACATAGGACAAGCAAGACGTAGCATACAGACAGAGCAGCAAAAAACAAAAAGCAGCAAGACAAAATTCATAAAAGCAACAAAGTGTTTCCACACCTCACAAGCTACAGACAACAGACAACATGGAGTGGCAACACACAGCTAGGGACCATGTTCACAAATCTGATTGACCTTTAGCCATGTCTTCAAGCATTTTGTGAAAGTGTGATATGTGGTGCAGTTATGTGTGTCTGATGGCAGTGTATTCCAGACATGGGAAGCTCTCACAGAGAATGCAGATTTACTAAAGGTGCTTTTCCTTAGGGGAACTATAAAGTCACCTCTCATGGCAGACCTTGTGGATCTGCTGCCATATGTCTGGGTTTTCTGTTTAACAAAAATATTGAGTGGAGGGGGAGCCAGGCCATTGAGGATCTTGAATACAAGACATGCAACAGTGGTCCACAATCATCTCCTTTGTCTTGATCGCGTTGAGGGAGAGGTTGTTATCCTGGCATCACACGGACAGGTCTCTGACCTCCTCCTTATACAGTAGGCTGTCTCGTCATTGTCAGGCCTACCACTGTTGTGTCATCGGCAAAATGAATGATGGTGTTCAATTCATGCCTGGCCATGCAGTCATAAGTGAACAGGGAGTACAGGAAGGGACTGAGCATGCACCCCTGAGGGGTCCCCGTGTTGAGGATCATTGGGCCAGATGTGTTGTTACCTACACATTCTTGAGCCTTGTTGGTTAAGCTTTAGCTACCTGCAGATTCATATTCCAGAATTTCATGGATAGTGGCTTGCTATGACAATCCATTTGTACTGTAGCTATAGGTTGGAATTATGGTTAATTGTTTAGCTAACTAGCTAACTAAGTACAAATCTAAACAAAAGACTCGGCCTTCTATTGCATTCCATGTGTACATGTCTAGACAATAGTGACCCATCCACTTACTTAGATGTGGCTGGGGGTGGTTATAGCATTTCTTTCACATAACCCTTCAATTTAGACAAGTGTCTGGGTAAGCATCATCTAATAATTATCAAATATTTTTATCTGGACACTTTTAAAGTCAGATTAGGGTATAGGCCAAGGACTAGATAAAGTGTATGTTTACTTAGTGTAGGCTACTACTTTCTCCACTTTTTGTCTCAAAATCTTTGGTTGTTTACTACACTACTTTACTCACTCTATTTAGCACATGGCCTCACGTGCGAATCCTTAAGGAGATGGGTGGTTTCTAATGCTTAAGAGGGAGTGAACAATGCTAAATAGGTGTAGACAAAGAAGAGCTCTCCGATAGGTGTACCAAAACATTCAAGGCGCATTTTCTCAAAAGTGGGGTTTCAAGTTTTTAAACTTTCAAAGCAGAATTACTTTCCCATTACGGGACCATTACGTTCCTCAACTGTAGTGTAGGATATATAATTTTGTAACTCTGAATCTCCATGGACACTCACTCAAACACTGTCCCAAGTACTCACAAGTTACAATAGATACCCTAGTTAGCGAGTTCAGTGAAACTTGTTAACATAAATATTTATATTGTCCACATTGTAACAAACTTATGGTTGCATAACAGCACATTGTGTAACATTACCATGGTTTTATATTGAACCATTTCGGAGCCAAGGTCAGGCAAAAGAGGGGGTACGGAAATACAGATAACCCGCGATGGGCCAAACCAAAAGATACAAAACTTTTACCATCACGTGTATGTACAATATTGATATGAAAAAGTGTTTGTACACCAAAGAAAAACATTAGCTATGCAGCTGTAATTACATTTTTTAAAACACACTGAATTATTATCAAATTATTAACATCCCCTCTTGACCTGGCCTATTTGAATTGGTCCTTGTGTGCAACTTGATGCATAATCTAGGGGAACAATATCACACTGCTACACATGACACAAGTAATGTTTCCAACAATTGTTTACAGACAGATTATTTCACTTATAATTCACTGTATCACAATTCCAGTGGGTCAGAAGTTTACATACACTAAGTTGACTGTGCCTTTAAACAGCTTGGAAAATGAAATAAAATTATGTCATGGCTTAAGAAGCTTCTGATAGGCTAATTGACATCATTTGAGTCAATTGGAGGTGTACTTTGGTGCAAAAAGTGAAAATCAATCACAGAACAACTGTCACGGCTGTTGAATTAAGTAGACCAAGGTGCAGCGTGGTAAGCGTACATATTATTTTATTTAGAAAAGATGCCGAACAAAACAATAAACACTACAAAACAAACCGTGAAGCTAAAGGCTATGTGCCATAAACAAAGTCCCTTTCCCACAAAGACAGGTGGGAAAGGGCAACCTAAGTATGGTTCTCAATCAGAGGCAAAGATAGACAGCTGTCCCTGAGAGAACCCTACCCGGCCAAAACATAGAAATACAAATAATAGAACATAGAATACCCACCCCAAATCAAACCCTGACCAAACCAAATAGAGACATAAAAAGGATCTCTACGGTCAGGGCATGTCAACAACAACAACAGCAAAGGACCTAGTGAAGATGCTGGAGGAAATAGGTACAAAAGTATTTATATCCACAGTAAAAACAAGTCCTACATCGACATAACCTGAAAGGCCGCTCAGCAAGGAAGAAGCCACTGCTCCAAAACCGGCATAAAAAAAGATAGACTACAGTTTGTAACTGCACATGGGGACAAATATCGTACTTTTTGGATAAATGTCCTCTAGTCTGATGAAACAAAATAGAACTGTTTGGCCAGAATGACCATCGTTATGTTTGGATGAAAAAGGAGGAGGCTTGCAAGCTGAAGAACACCATCCCAACTGTGAAGCACGAGGGTGGCAGCATCATGTTGTGGGGGTGCATTGCTGCAGGAGGGACTGGTGCACTTCACAAATTAGATGCCATCATGTGAGAGGAAAATTGTGTGGATATATTGAAGCAACATCTCAAGACATCAATCAGGAAGTTAAAGCTTGGTCGCAAATGGGTCTTTCAAATGGACAATGACCCCAAGCATACTTCCAAAGTTGCGGCAAAATGGCTTAAGGACAACGAAGTCAAGGTATTGGAGTGGCCATCACAAAGCCCTGACCTCAATCCTATAGAAAATGTGTGAGCAGAACTGAAAAAGCGTGTGTGAGCAAGGAGGCCTACAAATCTGACTCAGTTACACCAGCTCTGTCCGGAGGAACGGGCCAAAATTCACCCAACTTATTGTGGGAAGCTTGTGGAAGGCTACCTGAAACATTTGACCCAAGTTAAACAATTTAAAGTCAATGCTACTAAATACTAATTGAGTGTATGTAAACTTCTGACCCACTGGGAATGTGATGAAAGAAATAAAAGATGAAATAAATCATTCTCTCTACTATTATTCTGACATTTCACATTCTTAAAATACATTGGTGATCCTAACTGACCTAAGACAGGGAATTCTTACTAGGATTACATGTCCGGAATTTAAAGTAGTTTAAATGTATTTGGCTAAGGTGTATGTAAACTTCCGACTTCAACTGTATATTCAGCTTCTTGCGAATTGAAGGAAATATATGAAACACAGAGAGACAAAAGATAAATTATTTCGTACCTTTTTATATATTTTTCTTGGTAAATGTTTTGGGGAAGCTTGGCTTCCCTTGGAATCTATGAATACACTCCACTGCCCCAATGTCAAGTACTCATGTTGCACAGTACTGCAGCCAGACAGCAATCGCTCACCCTTAGGAACTACGGTGATGTCCTCTCTTGAGACAGCTAAGCTGATAATTATATTTTACTGTCTGGAAATGATTCCTTTCTCATTGGGATTTTACAACACCAACACAGAGCATTAAGCACATTAAGGGCTGGATTCCATCCTTATTGCCCAAGTATCACAGATGATCCATGTTAAATTGTCATGGTCATTTCCATTTGAGCCTACGTACAGTATACAGTGTTGACTGTGAATGCAGTCTCCTCGACCACAGGAACATACAATGACAATTAATGCCATTCATATAGCCCTTACTAACAGGAAGCAGTAGGGTGAATTCAGAAACACGTTTTCACTTTCGGTCTTCTCTAACCTCTTTTGATATCTATCCAAAAACTTAACCCCACACATGATACATTTCTGAAATGCCCAAGATGTAGCCTAATCACACAAAAATATCAAATGTTTATATCATATTCACAGGAGGCATTACACACCCATTTGTGTATACTTAGCCAGAATCATATTTTCAGTTTGCATATATTGAACTGGGACAGTAGGGTAATAAACGGGGTCACCATTAATATCGTCCTAATTGTATCCCAATGACAATTCAATTCACACTTTGTTGTTATATTATCATCTTGAGGATTTCAGAAATGCATCTTGTGTTGGGATAATACTATGCTGGATAGAGGTCGAACAAGGTTACAAAAGACGGAAATGCAAAAAGTAGGACAGCTTAATCCTGACACAATTCTTCCACTTCCTGACGGGCCGCTCCCAGGTGGTGATGGTAGGAAACAACACCTCCACTTCGCTGATCCTCAACACAGGGTCCCCACAAGGGTGCGTGCTCAGCCCCCTCCTGTACTCCCTGTTCACCGATGACTGCATGGCCACGCACGCCTCCAACTTAATCATCAAGTTTCAGGAGGCTGAAGAAATTTGTCTTGGACCCTAAGACCCTCACAAACTTTTACAGCTGCACAATTGAGAGCATCCAGTTGGGCTGTATCACTGCCTGGTATGGAAACTGCACCGCCTGTTACCGCAGGGCTCTCCAGAGGGTGGTGCGGTCTGCTTGCCTGCCCTCCAGGACACCTACAGCACCCGATGTCACAGGAAGGCCAAAAAGACCATCAAGGACATCAACCACCACAGCCACGGCCTGTTCACCCCGCTATCATCCAGAAGGCAAGGTAAGTACAAGTGGATCAAAGCTGTGACCGAGAGACTGAAAAACAGCTTCTGAAATAGCCATCACTAGCCTGCTACCAGCCAGTTATTCAACCTTGCTCGCCCTATATACATAGAAATGGAATCACTAGCCACTTGTACATACTGTATTCTATTCTACTGTATTTTAGTCAATGCCACTCCGACATTGCTCGTCCTAGTATTTATGTATTTCTTAATTCCATTCTTTTACTTTTAGTTTTGTGTGTATTGTTATGTATTGTTAGATACTACTGCACTGTTGGAACAAGGAACACAAGCACTTCGCTACACCCGCAATAACATCTGCTAAAAATGTGTATGTGACCAATAACATTTGATTGATTTGCTTTAAGGCATATGAAAGTACACATGTTGCAGAAGGCATTTCTGCCAAAAAAACGCATTTTTATTTAAAAATAATCATTAAGTTCAAATGCGTCTCCTGTGAAGTAGTGATGCGCATTATATGCCTAGTTTCCTGAAACAAATCACATTTGCAGTTTGTTTTGCTTGTGTTTCGGATTATGTTGCGCCCAATAGTAATGAATGATAAATAATGTATTGTGTCATTTTGGAGTCACTTTTATTGTAAATAAGAAGCTAAGAAAAATAAGAAATAAGAAAATAATATGTTTCTGAACACTTTTACATTATTGTGGATGCCAACATGATTACGGATAATGAATCGTGAATAATGATGAAACAGATGCACAAAGATCACGCCCCCAAGACATGCTAACCTCTCACCATTACCAATAACAGGGGAGGTTAGCATTTTTTGGGGGGGTATGATATTTATGCCTCAGTAACTTTCTCACTCATCATTATTCACAATACATTCAGAATTATCCATAATCATGGTACAGTAGCATCCACAAGAGTCACAAGCTTGATGTAGTCATTGCGTGCTAGCAATATGGGACCAAATACAACTTTTGACTAAATCTAATACACTATAAGGGGGCCGATTTCAACCCGAGTTGTACTCAATTTTCTCTCTATGCCTATTCTGACCTTGAACTTAAGTATGAGCTGCACCATATTTAATAAAGGGTTGGCTTAAGATAAATGTACTGAAAACCCTATTTGAATGAAAACTACACAAGGAAATCTGTTAGCAATCAAGTGGGAGAGTTTTCAGCAGTCACATTAAAAGTATTCATCATGCGCAACGGAACCACGCCTACAACGCCTGTTATGAACCTTCATAAGGTAAGTCTGAAGACCAACTGAGAGGAGCATAGGAACGGCTTACGTAAGAAAGGCGTACATTTCCTAAGTCAGAGTCGGTCCCTAAGTGGATTTGTCCAAACACTATTGACACCTTCAACTGGGGGGAATAAATACACAAAGCGCATTCATTTCTAAATGGTAAATCAGATATGTATGAAAATACCCTCAAATAAAAGGTGACATTCTGTACTGTTGCCTCATGTGAAACATTGGATCTCCAATCCAACATGCGAAGAGTATAGAGCCAAATTAAAAGTTTAACCTTCACCTTCTAAATAAATACATCATGGAGTGCATGTATAGAATGTTACAACCGGTACATACAATTGTAGTAACCTTGGTGGGTAGCACATGTGACCTGCAGATCAGTGTAACCAGTAACGTTGTCTGTCTAGCCAGACTGAGTTTCTAAATGGCTCAATCATCTGGTTGTGTAATTACCCTTCCATTTCTCTGAGTTCCTTTCTTCAATTCTGTTTTTTGGCTGCTGATACCTTGTTGACTCTGACTGCCCCTACCACATCAGTGCCATGTCTGGGAAGGAACAGACACCGTCATACTCCCACACAGCCAGTTGAAGTTGTCGGGGAATGAATTCATTCCAGATAATTGTTGTGAGTGAACCCTGTCTCCACATTGTGGAGGAGAGGTGGGGATGAGAGAAGGGTAGGCAGGGCTGCTGCAGGCCAATAAAAGTGTTTGTGCCAAGGAGCCCTGGCATCAAACAGGAGCAAAATTATGGTTGAAATTAATGGGGAAGGCTAAATGTTTCCATAGCTCTAGGTACCTATTTTAAAACCCGACAATGTTGACTGCCTTTTTGTCATTGTTGTTTGTTCTCCGTGAGCCACCTTCCAGTCTTAGGTAGGCTACTGTAAAACAAGTCAGAACAACAGGCAGATAACTGGAGAGTTATAGGCCACCCATACTTATTGTCACGCCCTGGTCTTAGTATTCTGTGTTTTCTTTATTATTTTGGTCAGGCCAGGGTGTGACATGGGTTTATTTCTGTGGTGTGTTTTGTCTTGGGGTTTTCATAGGTATTGGGATTGTGGCTTAGTGGGGTGTTCTAGCATAGTCTACGACTGTCTGGAGTGGTTCTCAATCAGAGGCAGGTGTTTATCGTTGTCTCTGATTGGGAACCATATTTAGGCAGCCATATTCTTTGAGTGTTTGGTGGGTGATTGTTCCTGTCTCTGTGTTTGTTGTCACCAGATAGGCTGTATAGGTTTTCACAATCCATTTGTTGTTTTTGTATTGTTTGCTTTTCAACATTATTAAAACATGTATGAAAATTACCACGCTGCATTTTGGTCCGACTCTCCTTCGACGGAAGAAAACCGTAACACGGTTTTCTTCCGGGGGACTATGGGGGGACTATGTACAAAAAGTGCTGTAGTTTCTAAATAGTTCACCTGATATGGATGAAAATACTCTCAAAATAAAGCTGTCACTCTGCACTTTATCGTCAGTCATTGTATCATTTAAAATCCAAAGTGCTGGAGTACAGAGCCAAAACATCAAAAAATTTATCACTGTCCAAATACCTTTGGACCTCACTGTACGCAACAAACCATATATTGGATCTTCTGAGTAAACCATATTGTAAAGACTTGTTGATTGTGCAGAGAAGAGGCAGACAGTAAGAGTAACGGGAGAAAGAATGGAATAAAAAAATATAAAAAGGACAAAATAAATTTAATTTTCGTAGTTGTTACGTCTTGCATCAAGTTAATCTGGTACCTATGTACAGTGGCTTGCGAAAGTAATCACCCCTTGGCATTTTGCCTATTTTGTTGCCTTACAACCTGGAATTCAAATGGATTTTGGGGGGGTTTGTATCATTTGAATTACACAACACTCCTACCGCTTTCAAGATGCAAAATATTTTTATTGTGAAACGAACAAGAAAGAAGACAAACAAACAGAAAACTTGAGCGTGCATAACTATTACAGGTTGTAATGCAACAAAATAGGAAAAACACCAAGGGGGATGAATACTTTTGCGAGGCACTGTATTATGACCGTATATTAGGGTCATCATTAAAACAATTAGCTAGAGTCACCTTTGTACATTTCAGTTCTTTTAATTGCCTTTATTGGTGAAACACAATTCATCAATGGTGTTGAGACATACAGAGACAGCTTCAAGAAAATATATTATTGACAAAAGTTGGGGAAAAACTAATGACAGGGTTTGGAGAATGTTTTCAAATAGACCCAGACCATCCATATTAAATCAGTGATACATCTAAGTACAATATTGGTTTGGATCTAACCATCGTCATTTCCAAGCTCTTTGTCCTGGAAACATTATTTAATTAATAGGGAAATGTACAAATGAATCAGAGAAAATGATGTCTGGATTCTCTCTGCATTGATAGAACAATGTGCACCTCTAAATAATAGCCTATAACAAATAACATTACTTGATAAAGGTTGATAACTACTTTGTTGAATATTGGGAAATTTGTATTTTGGAATATCTTATTCAAATATGTATAAAGATGATGCCAGCAGTCATTTTCCAATTCACTGTAAAGATGAGAACTCCATCTTACGATCTCAACCCACTGTAATCCCTTCCCACACGTTCTTGAAATGAAGACCCCAAATCTGTTCAACACCACATTACCTCTTGAAATTTGGCCCCTGAGGGAATTTCTCATTGATGCTCCGATTATTTTCCTGATGCTGGAAAAGAACAGTTGAGAACACAGACTGCTTCCAAAATATAACTGGCCCAGTTCGCCTGCCCAGGTCAAGAGCGATGCTTTGTTTGCCCACCAAGGTCCATCTTTCCAAAAACAGTATATCTATCTATCCAGGGGCATAGTCCTGATCAACTGGCATTGGGGATTCAAGAGAAATAACAAATGCAAAAAGCTCTATAGAAATAAATATAAAGACACTTTTAAACAACATTGTTCCATCGCTTCACAAACACAAACAACAATAGCTCACACAGCAACATTTAACGTAATGCAATATATTCAATTCCCCTATTGGTGGGAAAATAAGACTACCATATTAAGCTAACTAAAGCAACATGGAAGAGCAGATTAACATGTTGCCATTTTAAAATGTTGGCATGAACGTGGATGAACAAATAATGCCAGTGTTTTGTCGTCCCTTTTCAATCATTACAGTATGTTGTGAGTTGCTGTACTGCGGAACAATTCAATGTGGAATGTTTATGAAACTCTCTTACCAAATCTAAGTTTAATGGCTGCGGGTTTAGTAACCTCTACAGCCATATATGTATTGTAAATACATGGCTCTGGTAACCTCTATCCATAGAAGGGTCAGACTAAATGACACTTTAAACACAGATCACCCACAGAGGTTGTCCTAAATCGAAGTGACCAAAATGAAGTAGTAGTGAATGGACCAATACCAGACATCCATTTCTGCATGTGCTATTCAGTAGTAGAGCATCTGAAGGTTTAAAAATATATACATGACAAATATAACATAGTCGTGATGATGATGTTGGTACGCTGACCAAGATAAAGTACTTTATGCAAAACCTCCTCATGCAAGGCACTGTAAAGGAACATAACATTGCTTTCCAGCAAATAAACACACACAGGATTCACAAATAGATGACTAAAGCCAGAACTACACCTCAACCTGTTCCTTTTGAGCACACATTGACAATACTACAGCTTTTAAAAACTCCCTCATGTTTGGTAGTCTTTGGGTTTGAAATATAGGCCTAAGCCTGAACATTTGGTCCAGATTGGAGGATTTTGCTTCCCTGTTGCTCATACTGGATTTCTACAGATTGCAGAATGAGAACAAAACAGTTAAGATTGTTGATAGTTCTGAACAGGAAAGGTGACCCTACTGAAAACCCAAGGCATGTGCAACACCAACTGAGAATCAATTATAGGGGGCGTATTAGATATACCATAAATATTTACACAACACATAGCCAGTTAAAGATTAATGTCACAGTATGTAAATCCCAAACTCCATTCTCCGCGTAGCCCTTCCCTTTTCTACAGAACTATGCATTTCCCCACTTCCCTTTTCAGTACATCTCACTGACTGGACCAGCTGATTAAGTCAAATATTGTACAGTAAAAACAATACAGCCCTGCTGCTCTGGAAGCTACAACCCTGGGGTGAGACTGTGGACTGGGGGAGATCACCACTGGTTAGGGGCTAGCAGAAAAAGCAGGGAGAAGAAGAGAAGTGCTGGGTGGTCTAGAACTTGGTGCTGTGGCTGAAGCTGTCCGACATGATGATGTTCTTGTAGAAGTTGTCAGAGCGCGCCGAGCAGTAACCTTTGACCTTGTCAATGACTTGGTGCACTGGGATGATGGAGGAGGAGGAAGAGGAGGCCTCACCATCCAAGGAGACACTTTTAGGATTGGTCTGGTTGGAGTAACCTTTACCTGTCCAAAGGTGAGGAGAGATAATGTCAAGGTTCAGAAACAACACACTGATCTTTGTGCTCTTTAACAATAGTGCACAGTACATTTCATTATTTTCTTTCCTTAAGCTCACAATGGGACAAAACTAATGGCAAAAGACAATTGAAAAATAAGCAAGTGAAAACCACATCACTGAACACATACACAAAGTAGATCTTAGGCCTAGATTCAATCAGATCGAGCGTTGACCGGTGATAGCAGACACCCGATTAGCAGATGTTTTGGCTGTGTCGGAGGTGGAACTGCATTGGAGCAGTCAAATCGGTGTGCAGCTGCTCTTGCGATTATTGTCACGAAGCCACGCCCGCCCCACTCGCGGTAGAAGTTCAGAACAAGAAAGTGTCGGCTATATAGAAATAATTTGTCTCAAATTGAAAAATCATTAAACTCATTTATAAGGATTTCTATCAGCCTTATCGAGGTGTAGATTACATTTCACATTCCAGTGTTCGAACTTGTTAAAAAGGCTGCATGAGATTTCTCTTAATGCAACTCCGTACAGCCAATGGCAATGTCCTCTTTAGGTATAATGCCTGGAGCCGTCGGGGATTTGACAGCTCTAATGCAGTTCCACCTCCGACACCATCAAAACATCAGTTATGCGGATGTTGGCCAAAGCGGATCTGATTGAATTGGACCCTAAATCTATATACAATGATCGTGTATATATGATTGTAGGTTGAATATGTGGCACTCATTTTAAACAATTCTAATGCATAAGCTTTGCAAAGATGATTTGCCTGTGTTTTCCTGTAACACAGCATGTTTCTTTAGCTTAGAAAATTTTTAAAGTTTAGGTTTATGTCTAGTTCCGTCCCAATCTCAAATCTCTGGAAGACTGAAACAGGTTTCCCTCAAGAATTTCCCTGTATTTAGTGCTTGTTTAAATGGAGTCCCAATATTTTCTGAGCAACAATTCTCATGCATCTCTGCATTCTGGTAGAATTCATTCCTACACATGCATGCACATTCAAACAATCTTGAAATTCAACCGCGCACAACGGACAACTACACATATCTGTGTATCTTTCCAACATGCTTGAACCGCTTCCATTTGTTTTTGCCTTATTCTTGCTTCGTTTTGCCAAGTGATAATACATTTGGGTTGGTCTATGACATTTGATAATGTCAGGGCTAAAACATCCATTGGAGGTTTTGAATAGAATGACTAGAGTGGGCCAATTAAGCACAGAACACAGGCCTTTGGCATCTTTAGTAACAGAACCGCTGGCTGTCTCCTCACTCCTGACACGATATGTATGTCTATTTTCAGTTTGAGAGACAAACAGCTATAATCACGATCAAATATTAATCACTGGCTATTCATGAAATGGCATCCTCACTTTGATCCTGTTATTTCACCAAACCAGTTATCAACTTATCTCATACATCCTCACATTGCACATGTGTTCTTGAGGAGGTAATGTAAGGTTATCCTTAAAGTGTGTACACTGAACCCACCCTATTACTCCTTAAAGAGTGTCCACAATAAAACAAAGTTTATTCTGCAATGTCAAGTAAGGTATTGTAGGACACCTCGATGGCAGCTTCACGCACGATTCTCACCCCTTCGTTTCTCACCCACTGCTTTATAGGCTCTGTCAGACTAGATTAGTCCATTAGCAGGGGGATGCCATTAATCGTTGGATCAGTCCAATATGACAACATCACAGAGTAAATTGCAGATTATCTCACCAAGGCACACATCTGGAAGCAATAGGATAGTGTACTGCACTGTACGCCTGACACAAATGCACAATGATTTTCTCTTGACAAATGATCTTTCACATTACCTGATATCTCCGTGAAATTAAGATAATTAGGTAATTAATCATCTTATTATCACAAGGTCTGTGTAGACACATGTAATAAGGCACAAACGTCATGCTTGAATTGTGCATTTGGTTGTAAAGTATAGGTGAGGGTGATAGCACTATCTCCATCCAATGGGTCAGGGATGCACACAAACACACAATTTTCTACAATTTTCCATGTGACAGTTGAATGCTGAAATGCAAGCTGTGTGTTTTACTGTGGTATCATTGCTGCTAGCAGAAAACAGAGGCATCCTAGGGGAGCAGAATTAGTGTGGTATGAGTGAGTGAGTGAGTGACATCCAGAACCACTGAGAAGAAGGCAAAGCAGCTCATCTGCCAAACTCTCTTATTGGTCAGATGATATTACTACAACTGTATTTATATTACTTCATGTCCATGTTTAAACCAAGTTAAACATGAATGTTATTAAGTTGTTATAGCATATTATCTTTGATGGAAATCTCAAAATGTTTTTCATTGACTTTAGAGAGAACAATGGCAGAATAGAGGTCTTTGTCATACAGGGTCTTCATGTCACCATTCAGTCTGGATTCAATCTAACTATCAAAGGAAGCATTTGGCATCGAAACTAAATGCACACATGCCAATTTTTGTGTTAATGTCAACACAATATTTCTGTTTTAAACGGTAAAATGTGTTATTGTTCTGTGAGACACACCAGTGTTAAGGAAAAGTGCACACGCCCAGCTGTTAGGTTGAATCCAGGCCTTCATGTTCAAAAGGTGAAAGGCCAATAACACAACATCACATCACACTGTAAGGAAGCATGGAGTCAGGCTAGCTTTGATGCAGTTCAGTTTACCTCAGGAGGTTTTCCTTCGTGCTATTGGTGGGCTACATCTACACACACCACAAACATAAATACATACAGGAGGTCAGCCACCATGTAGCCCAGGAATAACTATTGTACACTAAAAGCAAGAAAACAAATGTTTCACACAGTCCTTGTAGACATACAGTACCAGTCAAAAGCTTGGACACACCGACTCATTCAAGGATTTGTCTTTATTTTACTATTTTCTACATTGCAAAATAATAGTGAAGACATCAAAACTATGAAATAACAAATATGGAATCATGTAGTAACCAAAAAAGCGTGAAACAAATCCAAATGTATTTTATATTTGAGATTTTTCAAAGTAGCCACCCTTTATCTTGATGATAGCTTTGCACATTCTTGGTTCTTCACTATTATTCTACAATGAAAATGGTAAAATGGTTTTAAAAAAAGAAGGAAAAAAAAGAAAATGAGGCGTGTTTTTTGACTGGTACTTTATATATTTTTGTGAATAAATATGAAGGGGAGAAAAGGTCATGTAAAGTATCCTTCTTTTCATATCTACAAAAAGTAAACTTTGGTATGAACAAAATGTGGATCAATGAAACAGACCAACTGAAAGTAAACAAACCGCTGTGTGTGGCTCAATATTAGACCCTCCCATAGTGTCTTACCTGCATTACTGTTGCGCTTTGCAAAGGGGTTTAGAGTTGCTTTGGCCTTGGAAGTCCAGTTTGCTGTACTGGAGCCAAAAGAGCTGGAGGACAGGGACTTCCCCACCGTGTCTGAGCTGACCTTCTTGGTGTTGTTAGTGGCCGTCTTGCTCCAGTCTGCCACGCAACAAGAAACATTTCACACATACTTATTCAGGCAAAATTAACAGTGAAGTGATCTTTGTTACTTCAGGGTTTTATGGAGTTTCTGTGTATCAATTTGACTGTGTATAAAGCTAAGACCTCTCAGGTTTTATACTTTAATAACCATTTTTCTTTGTTACTGTGAGTCCACAGGACACTTTTACTGGACTCCTGTGCAGATATGTACTAGCTTATATTCCAGTGACTTTCACTTCAAAAAGAATTCTATTAACATTAGACAAGATTCAATATAAAATGTCAACTGAAAATATTTTAACAAGATTTTTTTTAGCTTAGAATCTTTATCACAATCACATAGGACTTTTATTAGCAATGTACAAGTACAGCAACTACAAGTACAGCAACATCCCCCTCATCCTAAAACCTGTTACGATAGTAGTGTTGTGAATATCAGGCCAGATATTGTTCCTGAGTTGGGGGAAGTCTCTTTGTCGTCTGTTTCCTGTCAGATCTTTACCTGAGTTGTCTGCCAGGCGGAATCTGCCACAACACAAGTATCTCCTCCACTGTTTCTGGACATTCTCCTTCAGTGCACAGTGGAATATGAAGATGAATAAACCTGTTAGCCAGAAAAGAACAATGGAGGAAATGGCTGTTTAATAACAAGGAAGATGACAGAGAGGACAAATAAAAGAGAGCAAGTTTGGTTCGTCTTTCAATTGCCAGATGTTGTACCAATGAGACCTCTGGTGGAACAAATAGTATACGACATGACAATGAGTAGATGACTTATTATTGTTACCCACAGGAGGCTGCTGAGGGGAGGACAGCTCATAATAATGTCTGGAACGGTGCTAATGGAATGGCATTATGAATTCAATACCGTTCCACCTATTCCGCTCCAGGCATTACCACGAGCTCGTCCTCCCCAATTAAGGTGCCACCAACCTCCCTTTGGTCTTAACATATAATACATTAGAGACCTGCTTCGTACAAGAGTTTAAAGATAAACAAAAGACACCTTTGATCCAAACATTCACATGTTAGTAACCAACACTACTGTGTATTTTCCTTTAAGGTGCAGAGCGCACCATAGAATGGCCCTGTACCTTGCAGTGAGTTGGAGATGGAGAAGAGGTACATGAAGGCCAGGTTGACGGGTCCCCAGGCGAAGAAGGCGAAGCCCCAGGTCATGCCCAGGAGGAAGGTGAGACTGATGACGCTCCTCAGGTTCCTCAGCACCTCCTCACGCAGAGTGCGGTTGCTGCGCTTCCCGTTGCGACCGCAGATCTGGATCATAACCACGATGAACATGGCCACGTTCAGGAGGAAGATGACAGAGAAGTAGCCCACACACGTTACATAGAACACCACATGGCTCCGGATCCAACAGCTGGGAATAGGGGAGGAGGAAGAGTGGAGGAGGAAGGGGCCAGGAGAAGAGAATTGGTTGCCGTTGGTTAACTTACATGTTTTAGCTGGAAGACTGGGCCATTATCACATATATTACATACATTATGCACTATAGTACATAGTTCTGGTCCTATAACTGACATATGGGAAGACATACATTTGGATTACACAAGTCTAAGACTCCATCTACATACAGAATGTCATATTTTTTATGCTATCTCTTGAACTTGATGCAGGACTCACAATTCAGAAGAGCCTTGTCCAGTGTCCCCCTTTCCATACTCCATTTTCCCATAGGAGTTTTTGTCAATAGCTACCACTGTAGCAACTATCGCAGCAGGCAGACCTGGAAGTGAGACATGGGGGGAAAATATATATTTTTAACATTCAGGTATATGTAGGGTTGCAAAGAGAGGGTATATTACTGGTAACTTTCAATGTTCACCAGTAAACTACCAGAATTTTGGTAACTTTCAATCGTAATTTTTTATTGTATCACATGACATATGTACCCCTTTTGGGGTACTTCAGATTATAACAGGTTTCTGAACTTATCTCTGGACATCTTGTTTAAAATGTAATGACAAAGCTGTAAAACATTATTCTAGATATAAACCATCAACTAAGTGAACACCATTGGTGTTCAATATGAGGGTTTCAGCATGAAATATCCTTTATATATTTTTTTTTACACACTTGTACTTATTTTATAATGTCAATATGTCTTTGTTGTAAATATTTTGGCACCAAATTGGTGGCAGTTGTGAAAAAAGTAAATAGTTGGAATTCTGTAAACTGGCTGTTGGGGTGGGCTTGGTGTGGGATGTGGTATTTGGGGTGGGTTTGGTGTGGGATTTGGTATTTGGGGTGGGCTTGGTGTGGGATGTGGTATTTGGTGTGGGTTTGGTGTGGGATGTGGTATTTGGGGTGGGCTTGGTGTGGGATGTGGTATTTGGTGTGGGATTTGGTATTTGGGGTGGGCTTGGTGTGGGATGTGGTATTTGGGGTGGGCTTGGTGTGGGATGTGGTATTTGGGGTGGGCTTGGTGTGGGATGTGGTATTTGGGGTGGGCTTGGTGTGGGATTTGGTATTTGGGGTGGGCTTGGGGTAGGATGTGGAATTTGGGGTGGGCTTGGTGTGGGATTGTTTTCACTATATATTTTACCTCTTGGGGATGTTATTCGAAAACATAATGTAAACTTTCACTGCTATGCGGATGACACACAGCTGTACATTTCAATGAAACATGGTGAAGCCCCAAAATTGCCCTCGCTAGAAGCATGTGTTTCAGACATAAGGAAGTGGATGGCTGCAAACTTTCTACTATTAAACTCGGACAAAACAGAGATGCTTGTTCTAGGTCCCAAGAAACAAAGAGATCTTCTGTTGAATCTGACAATTAATCTTAATGGTTGTACAGTCGTCTCAAATAAAACTGTGAAGGACCTCGGCGTTACTCTGGACCCTGATCTCTCTTTTGAAGAACATATCAAGACCATTTCGAGGACAGCTTTTTTCCATCTACGTAACATTGCAAAAATCAGAAACTTTCTGTCCAAAAATGATGCAGAAAAATTAATCCATGCTTTTGTCACTTCTAGGTTAGACTACTGCAATGCTCTATTTTCCGGCTACCCGGATAAAGCACTAAATAAACTTCAGTTAGTGCTAAATACGGCTGCTAGAATCCTGACTAGAACCCAAAAATTTGATCATATTACTCCAGTGCTAGCCTCTCTACACTGGCTTCCTGTCAAAGCAAGGGCTGATTTCAAGGTTTTACTGCTAACCTACAAAGCATTACATGGGCTTGCTCCTACCTATCTCTCTGATTTGGTCCTGCCGTACATACCTATACGTACGCTACGGTCACAAGACGCAGGCCTCCTAATTGTCCCTAGAATTTCTAAGCAAACAGCTGGAGGCAGGGCTTTCTCCTATAGAGCTCCATTTTTATGGAACGGTCTGCCTACCCATGTCAGAGACGCAAACTCGGTCTCAACCTTTAAGTCTTTACTGAAGACTCATCTCTTCAGTGGGTCATATGATTGAGTGTAGTCTGGCCCAGGAGTGGGAAGGTGAACGGAAAGGCTCTGGAGCAACGAACCGCCCTTGCTGTCTCTGCCTGGCCGGTTCCCCTCTTTCCACTGGGATTCTCTGCCTCTAACCCTATTACAGGGGCTGAGTCACTGGCTTGCTGGGGCTCTCTCATGCCGTCCCTGGAGGGGGTGCATCACCTGAGTGGGTTGATTCACTGTTGTGGTCATCCTGTCTGGGTTGGCGCCCCCCCCCCCCCTTGGGTTGTGCCGTGGCGGAGATCTTTGTGGGCTATACTCAGCCTTGTCTCAGGATGGTAAGTTGGTGGTTGAAGATATCCCTCTAGTGGTGTGGGGGCTGTGCTTTGGCAAAGTGGGTGGGGTTATATCCTTCCTGTTTGGCCCTGTCCGGGGGTGTCCTCGGATGGGGCCACAGTGTCTCCTGACCCCTCCTGTCTCAGCCTCCAGTATTTATGCTGCAGTAGTTTATGTGTCGGGGGGCTGGGGTCAGTTTGTTATATCTGGAGTACTTCTCCTGTCCTATTCGGTGTCCTGTGTGAATCTAAGTGTGCGTTCTCTAATTCTCTCCTTCTCTCTTTCTTTCTCTCTCTCGGAGGACCTGAGCCCTAGGACCATGCCCCAGGACTACCTGACATGATGACTCCTTGCTGTCCCCAGTCCACCTGGCCATGCTGCTGTTCCAGTTTCAACTGACCTGAGCCCTAGGACCATGCCCCAGGACTACCTGACATGATGACTCCTTGCTGTCCCCAGTCTACCTGGCCATGCTGCTGCTCCAGTTTCAACTTCCACCTGACTGTGCTGCTGCTCTAGTTTCAACTGTTCTGCCTTATTATTATTCGACCATGCTGGTCATTTATGAACATTGAACATCTTGACCATGTTCTGTTATAATCTCCACCCGGCACAGCCAGAAGAGGACTGGCCACCCCACATAGCCTGGTTCCTCTCTAGGTTTCTTCCTAGGTATTGGCCTTTCTAGGGAGTTTTTCCTAGCCACCGTGCTTCTCCACCTGCATTGCTTGCTGTTTGGGGTTTTAGGCTGGGTTTCTGTACAGCACTTTGAGATATCAGCTGATGTACGAAGGGCTATATAAATAAATTTGATTTGATTTGATTTGGATGTGGCATTTGGGGTGGGCTTGGTTTGGAGGTTCGTGGATGGCTTTGACCATTTATTTTGATTCCTCACATCTTAATTATTGTTAAAAAGAGGTTTGATCCATTTTGGATATTGGGTACTACATTTATTGAATAGTAGATGAATCCTATAAATTTAAATGACCAATCTGGGTTCAATTGTCTTTCAACAAAATAATGTTTCAGGAATTATAATCTTATCTGTTTCTAACTATAGAATCCGTTTCAGAACAATCTGAGATGGTGGGTATTGAAATCCTCTTTCTTGTGCTTTTTGAGGTGGAATTACTCATGTTTGATTCAATGCTTTTTTAATTAATTAAGCTATTTTCAATAATACATTACCAAAGTTACCATAGATTGCCATAGATGACAATTAAAAACATTTGAGACAGTTCTGGTCACTTTGGCAAATTATTGGTAGTTTTGCATTCCTAGGTACAAACTAAGTTTGAAATTCAGTGTATAGCGAGAATAATGCATACCATGCATTTGCATTTGAATAGGAATTTGGTCTATGACATAGCCAGCATACTGTATAGTAATTCGTTTATCCAACTTTAGTGCCACTTACCCCAGCCGACGATGCAGAACTTGAGAATGTACCTCCGGATGTAGGTGTTGAAAACTTTGACCAGGGCGATGTACATGTGGATGGACTCAAGGCCCATCCAGGTGAAGGATGTGAGCAGGAAGAAGTGGAGGAAGATGGCCACAGCCACACACAGGCCCTCCATTTCGAAGGAGGCCAGCCACCCATCCAATAGGAACACCATGTTGAGGAAGAGCAGTGACGTGCTCAGGTTCATCAGAATCTTGGATGGGTAGTCACGACGCAACTTCCTGTAGAGAGGACAGACACTGAACAACACTGTCTGACTACTACAGTTCTGGTTGTCTTTCTTATAATATCATGGTTAATGACTAGGATCAATAGTCCACCTGATGTAGACAGGAAGAATTCATAAGACTAGTTATAGGAGTATTTCCTGATCACATGTTGGAGTTGTCCAAAATGGCAATATACTCACTCAAAGGCGATATAAGTCAGAAGCGTTACAGCAGAGAAGATGGCCGATATGCCACATCCGATGTAGGTGATGAAGGTAAGAATCTTGGTGTTTTTCTCATCAATCTGTGCAGCAGATCCAGAGATATCCTTCACAGAGAATACAGAAAGTAAAAGTATTCACCAAACAAGCAAGTCAAGTTCGACTTGCAAGCTATACTTCCAAGTTATACTGTAAGATTCATACTATACAAGGACAAATGGCTGGTTTAAATGAATCAGAGAGTCACAATTATAAGGGGAAAGAGTCTCCAACTGGTTTAATGTGAACACAAGTCTTACCATTAGGATGCCAAAGTGTGTGAGATGGTCACAGAGGCAGATAGTCTTGTTTCCATTGGACATGGGACTAACCCTGCAGCCTTTACTGTTCCAGCCACCTGAGTCATCTTGTGGAGACAAAGACAAACTCTCTAGTATATTCTACAATTGTAAGGCTTTAACTTAAATTGAGATTGACATACTCTGAGTGTACAAAACATTGTGCTCTTTCCATGGCATAGACTGACCAGGTGAATCTAGGTGAAAGCTATGATCTCTTACTGATGTCACTTGTTAAATCCACTTCAATCAGTGTAGATGAAGGGGAGGAGACAGGTTAATGAAGGATTTTTAAGCCTTGAGACAATTGAGACATGGATTGTGTATGTGTGCCATTCAGAGGGTGAATGGGCAAGACAAAATATTTATATGCCTTTCAATGACATATGGTAGTAGGTGCAAGGCGCACCGGTTTCTGTCAAGAACTGTAACACTGATGGGTTTTTCACGCTCAACAGTTTTCAGGTTGTATCAAGAATGGTCCACCACCCAAAGGACATCCAGCCAACTTGACACAACTGTGGGAAGCATTGGAGTCAACATGGGCCAGCACCCCTGTGGAATGCTTTCAACACTTTGTAGAGTCCATGCCCCAACGAATTGAGGCTGTTCTGAGGGCAAAAGTGGGTGCAACTCAATATCAGGAACGTGTTCTTAATGTTTTGTACACTCAGTGTATATTTCAAAATATTAGTTTTTTTCCGACTTACTTTTCATGGTAAAATCCCAGAACATGCAGGTTGGCTTTGGCTTTGGCTGAAAGACACAATCACTGTGTGATTACAGGTTACAGGTGTTAATTTGTACTGTACTTACGACTTCAACTGTTGAACTATCATCCGGCATCAACAATCATCAACTGAGTGGTTACAGACTAAATGTTTTTACCTAAGTGGAATGAGAAAAGAAGGAGAGCGAGGACAAAAAGTAAAAAAAACAAACAGGGGGACTGGAGGGAAGCAAACAGAGGAGAAAGGAACAGATTTCACATTTGTGTTTTTTCATCCAAATGATTGCTTATGGGTACCTTTATGTGTGTGTAAAGTATTACTGTTCTCAGATGTATATTTCCTAGATTTTAAATGTGTATGAATTTATTTTAAAAAATTCTAAATGTTATATATATCCATTGTTTAGCTGGAATGGAATATTCGTATCCTGTATATTTGACTGTGATATGTGGTTACCTCACATAGCTTTCTTAAGATGAATGCACTTAACTCGCTCTGGATAAGAGCATCTGCTAAAATGACAAATGTCAAATGTAAATGTTTTGCATACAGCTTTCATATTACTGTATTGAAATGGTTTAAATATTGATGTCAAAAATGTATTTGCACAGCTCTTTATTAAACATGTAGTTATTTGTTACATTTGACTGTGCAAAGCCTAGCAGTACTACTCATTTCTCTGAGAGTGAGGCGGATATGTAGCATTTTGCCCCCCAAAATATGATTTGCCTCTCTGAAATGAAACCAATGAAACAAATAAGTTACATATGTCATTAAACAACCCCATGCCATGATTAGCTAGTGAAAAAACACCAATGTTTTAAAGAATTTCTTTTAAACAATAAAAGCTCATTTACCAACATTTTCTGAAAATGGATGTATCATTTTGGGATGAAACTCTTCATATAGAGGTGAGAGGAGGAGGGCGGGTAGACTACCTGGTAATTCAGGTGTACTATCTCAATCTCCACGGGATCCTGCAGGTTACTGATGGAGTAATTTCCCACACTGCTGGCCACGACATAGCTGTTAAGAGACATCCCGTCCTGTTTGTCCTGAGAATGATCAATAGAAAAGATTGATTTCGAAATATAAATACATAACACTCAAAACTATAGATGCACATACCGGGCATACGAATCACCATGCGTTAGTAGGAAACAGGATAATAAATCACAACACGCTAAGCAGACACACCAGATGTGTTGAATTGCATCAGAAAGAGGTATAAACCTGAAAATATCACTCAAATCTAGATTCACATACCAGACACATGAGTCACCATCCATGAAAAGGATGTGTGAGAAAAGAAAAACATACTGTTATATGCTGAAAAGACACTAAATCAGATACATTCCACCAAAAAGAGGTATAAACCTGGAATAGTCCTATCTTGCTGAAGAACATGAAGTTAATCCTGGAGATGGCAGCGGTCTCAGCGTCGGTTAGGTTTTTGAGCAAAGTAGCTGGCAGTGTGACCTGAGCCAGGGGATTCAGCTGATTAGACTCAAAGTCAATCTGGTGGGAGAGAAGTTAGTTAGACCATTGACTTTGCCATTAACAATTTGAATTTGATTATTCAACGTAGACAGAGGTATGCTGATTATTATGCTGATTATATCATGAGTCCCCTGCTGTATCATCTGGAGGTCACTTCCAAACCTCCGTGGTGGACAGGTGGCTTATGACTAAAGCGTGCCCATTCTGCTGGCACAGCATTGGCACAGCATTGACACGTATGGCAGGGGCATAGGGTAAAACACATGAAACCGAGCGAGAGGGAAGGCTGTGGTGGACTTGACGCTAGTCAGCTGCATCATGTTCGCTTCACTCTACGATCCTTGCAGAATGATAGATGACAGGACTCCCACTCTGTCCATGTGTGTCACAAGGTTGCGAGTGTGTTGTGGGTACAGAAAACATTCTTAACAACTTAAACAAATAGACATCCTGCCATTTATGTTAAATGGACTCAACGGGCCTGATGGGTTGTGAGTTTACCTTTAACACACAACTAGAGTTTCCACGGGAAGCCCTGCCTGACTATGGAAGCCCTGCCTGATTATGGAAGCCCTGCCTGACTATGGAAGCCCTGCCTGATTATGGAAGCCCTGCCTGATTATGGAAGCCCTGCCTGACTATGGAAGCCCTGCCTGACTATGGAAGCCCTGCCTGACTATGGAAGCCCTGCCTGATTATGGAAGCCCTGCCTGATTATGGAAGCCCTGCCTGACTATGGAAGCCCTGCCTGACTATGGAAGCACTGCCTGACTATGGAAGCCCTGCCTGATTATGGAAGCCCTGCCTGACTATGGAAGCCCTGCCTGATTATGAACAGTCCCTGCATATATAGTACCACACTGCCCAGTACAGTACAGTGCAGCAGATAACACTGATTTCTGTATAACTCTTCTGTATAACACTGACCCTAACTGTCCGTACCTGGAGGTCTGTGGTGTTGGGCTGTATGAAGGCACTGAAGGAGGTCCCGTTGAACTTGCCATGGTTTAGTGTTGAGATGCCTAGAGCCAGATTTTTAGAGGTGATGCTCACTGAAGGCCCATCAAACTCTAACTTCTGAACCAGCTCATCCACCGTCTTCAATGTCCTACACGCAGATAGAGAGTTATCATACTAATGGACTGGATAGTGACTTTCACTAGGGTCTCACAGTGCTTTACTTTGGTACAAAGAGACCACACAAAGTCAACATACAGTACATCTACCTGGGAGATATAGTCATAAGTCATTTATGCTTACTCTCAGCATGCTGGACACCGTAAGAGGTGGGTTCTGAGGAGAGGAGAGACCACGGCAGTGGGAGCAGACAGGGGGAAGATGAGGAGAAGGTATCTTACCTCTCTGAGGCTACAGCCAGGGCTGACACAGAGCTGGTCATCACGTTGGAGATGATGTTCAATACGGTGGTGGCCAGAGTGGTGTTGATCTTGGCCACGTTGACCAGCTCCTTCACTTTGCCCACCACCTTGAACACCTCGTCTGTGGAGAGCTCGTTGTTGGTGATGTCAGCAAGCTGGTCGGCAACTTCAGCAGCGTTCTCTGTTTGGGGAAAGTTAGGCACAACTAGATGAGGGCTGTCAATAGATATTCATTATTAGTTGTCTGCTGACTGTCTACTCTCTGCCATGGTGAGGCTGTAAACACGTTTTATCTCTAAAACGGCATCTCAGTGGGCACCTCTGTCTGTCTATCGTGTTGAGATCAAATATATCTCAAGTATTCATTCTTGCAGCTATTTTGATTCTATCTGCTGTGAAATCATTAAAGTGATTTAAGATGTCGGTGGCCTACCTGCTGAAACATTGATGGAATCGATATCAGTGCAATTACTGATGTCTGGGGTGCCCCAAAACGCTGTGTAATTCAGGGGGCTGATCACACTGTGGACAAATCAACACAAAATCAGATCTAGTATTTTAAGTTTGATCCAAGATGAATTACCTCAAACAAGTTCATGCATACAATGTCAGCATATCAATAGTTTGACATAGTTTGATGTAGTGAATGTGTCAGTCTCACCATGTTCTGGATGCAGTCTGGTCTTTGTTGGGGAAACAGGGGACATACTGAGTGACCGTTGGTCTGCTCTCTGGCCAGATATAATGGAGGGGAGTTTCCTCTGGGCAGTTCTCTGAATGAAAGAGAGAAAACCGTGCAACTTAAAAATGTTAACACCGCACATCAGCAATATATTCATTTCCAATGACTACAAGAGGAAGATGGGAAGCGTTAGAGGCATTCACATTTCAAACCTAATCGAATTAGGAGGTGCTTAGAATCCGTGGTGCGACTGTGCAGCGTAAATTATAACTTTTTCTCTGGGCTGTGGGAGTCATGTTTTTCCACAGTCACTTTCTGCAGTAATAATAGAGGCATTGACGTGATTAAAGCAGGTCTGGGTGAGATCATGTCCTACCGACAGACTGCACGTCGACAGTTTCTAGCTCCAGTCCATTGCCAATGTTAGGGCTGCTTCCCACCATCCTGGTGGAGATGGCTACTTCTTCCAGGGTCACATTGGTGCTGGTCTGATAGACCAGCAGGGCCTGGCAAGTGAATCTGGAGGGGGAAGAGGATGAGGGAGAGGATGAGGGAGTAGGAAGAGGAGGAGGGATGGGGAAGAAGGAACAGGAGGAGGGAAGGAAGAGGAGGAGGGGTGGGGAAGAGGAGGGGGAGGAGGGGGAGGAGGAGGGGTGGGGAAGAAGGAAGATGTGGATGGAAGGAAGAGGAGGAGGGGTGGGGAAAAAGGAAGAGGAGGAGTGTGGGGGAAGAGGAGGGGGAGGAAGAGTGGGGAAGAAGAAAGAGGGGTGGGGACAAAGGAAGAGGAGGAGGGGTGGGAAAGAAGGAAGAGGGGGTGGGGAAGAAGGAAGAGGAGGAGGGGGGAGAAGGAAGAGGAGGAGTGTGGGGGAAGAGGAGGAGGAGGAGGGGTGGGGAAGAAGGAAGAGGGGTGGGGAAGAAGGAAGAGGGGAAAGGGTGGGGAAGAAGGAAGAGGGGTGGGGAAGAAGGAAGAGGAGGAGGGGGGAGAAGGAAGAGGAGGAGTGTGGGGGAAAAGGAAGAGGAGGAGTGGTGGGGAACAGGAGGGGGATGAGGAGGGGTGGGGTGGGGAAGAAGGAAGATGAGGATGGAAGGAAGAGGAGGAAGGGTGGGGAAGAAGAAAGAGGGGTGGGGACAAAGGAAGAGGAGGAGGGGTGGGGAAGAAGGAAGAGGGGTGGGGATGAAGGAAGAGGAGGAGGGGTGGGGGGAAAGGAAGAGGGGTGGGGAAGAAGAAAGAGGGGTGGGGAGAAGGAAGGGGGGTGGGGTAGAAGGAATTGGAGGAGGGGTGGGAAAGAAGGAAGAGGGGGAGGGATGGGAAAGAAGGAAGAGGGGTGGGGAAGAAGGAAGAGGAGGAGGAGGGAGGGAAGGGTGGGGAAGAAGGAAGAGGAGGAGGAGGGAGGGAGGGGTGGAGAAGAAGGAAGAGGAGGAGGGAGGGAGGGGTGGAGAAGAAGGAGGAGGGGGGAGGGGTGGGGAAAATGGAAGAGGGGGGGGGGAGGAGGAGGAGGAGGAGGGGTGGGAAGAAGGAAGAGGGGTGGGGAAGCAGGAAGAGGGGTGGGGAAGAAGGAAGAGGAGGAGGGTGGAGAAGGACGAGGGGTGGGGAAGAAGGAGGAGGAGGAGGGGTGGGGAAGAAGGAAGAGGGGTGGGGAAGAAGGAGGAGGAGGAGGAGGGGTGGGGAAGAAGGAAGAGGGGTGGGGAAGAAGGAAGAGGAGGAGGAGGGAGGGAGGGGTGGAGAAGAAGGAGGAGGGGGGAGGGGTGGGGAAATGGAAGAGGGGGGGAGGAGGAGGAGGAGGAGGAGGAGGAGGAGGAGGAGGAGGAGGAGGAGGAGGAGGAGGAGGGGGAAGAAGGAAGAGGGGTGGGGAAGCAGGAAGAGGGGTGGGGAAGAAGGAAGAGGAGGAGGGTGGAGAAGGACGAGGGGTGGGGAAGAAGGAGGAGGAGGAGGGGTGGGGAAGAAGGAAGAGGGGTGGGGAAGAAGGAAGAGGAGGAGGGGTAGGGAAGAAGGAAGAGGAGGAGGAGTGGGGAAGAAGGAATAGGGGTGGGGAAGAAGGAAGAGGAGGAGGAGTAGCAGGAGACTTAACACACATGGAAAGGCTTGCCTAATGAATTACTATAATTGGACGTGGTCAGGAAAAACTCTGATCCTTACCTACTACAGTATACCATAGTAAAAATTGGCCTTACTTTTTACTGGCACTCCTCTTAAGTTGTGAGTCACTGTTAGGCTGGATTCTGGAAACAAGATCAATAAATTAGGGTGGATATTATTATTGACCTGTAATATAACTCTAAAGAATAATACATGGACATGGAGGTAGGTGCATCTTATGATGGTACAAATATCTAATTGCTTACCTGAAATTATCGACATAGACCACATGTGTCCAGTTTTGGAATGTTTGATTGAGCTGTTAATGAATCAGTAAATCAGTCAATTCAGTGAGTTCATCTGGTATTCTACCCATGCTTTGATCCAAGATGAATTGAACATGACAACAAGCCTTACCCATTGTGCAACAGTTTTCTCAACATCAGACTCTGTTAGTTTGGCCTCCTTGTCATTGACAACAAAGGAGATCCTGTAGAAAAGACCCTCTGCAATTGAAAAGCAGAAAAAAAAACATCTATATTTGACACAGGTAATTTACAACACTTAATGGAACATTTGTCTGTGCTGCATAGCAGGAGTTCAGGGGTTGAGACATAATTTAGTCATTTAAAATCCAATTTCATATGACAAATGATGTTGAAAGGCTGCTACTCCACAGATAAAACATGTGGGGGGAGTGTTTCGTCAGGAAAAGGATACATTTAAATACTCTGTTATCATCCTAGATGACACTTATCAAAATGGAACTAATGGCCATAGTGCATTGTATAACTGATGTGTATTCACGAGCCAAATGGGTGATTGTAAATGAGAGCATATCAGTGGAGGCTGCTGAGGGGACGATGGCTCATAATAATGGCTGGAACATAGCAAATGGAATGGCATCAAATGGAATGGAAACCAAACCTTATTCCGCTCTAGACATTATCATGGGACCACCCTCCCCAATTAAGGTGCCACCAAACTCCTGTGGTACATCACTCTGTTTGTGTTGGTGGTCTGCTGCTATGCCTCACAGCCACCACAAGATGGCTCCCAAGCCTCTCCTGTTGTTAGTGCTGAACTAGCTACAGTACGATGCTGTTTCTATTCCATGCCAAGACTGTTCTTAAGAGACTCCAGTGATTGCCGATCAGGAAGGAAGGCCACCTCAGAATGTTTTTAAGTATCCAAAATGTATGTGGTTTATCTTTGTTGATCAAGGGCGTTATTTTCCTTTGATTTGTTATAGTATAGCAATAACAGATTACATTTAGATGAGCAGTTATTGGCACTAAAATTAAATGATAACAGCATTGGAAGTCTCCCAAGAAACAGGAATGATTGAAAACTTAAAATCACAAGAGAGCTGCGCCCCATGAGGGACACCCCATCAGCCGAGCAGAGGCCACTATAGAGCTTAATGATTGGTAAACTACAGGACACGCCTATGTTAATGTTCTACGCCCCATCCAAAATCACACAACCTCAATCATCAACCTCCTCCAACAGGGCACCCCATTTTCACCAGATTAGATTTCCCCCTATCAACATACCACCACTACAACAGTAGCATTCAAAGCAGAGATTAGGTGGTCGAGAGGCTCTCTATCTTTTTGTTTCTACATCTACGTTGTTATTGCAAAACATACTGTTCCCGGTTGAAAGTCCACACAGACATGATAAATGAAAGCGAGCTTTACATTGGCATGGGGCAATAACAGGGGTGCCCGCGGTGCCAGCTGAGGTCCGTGGGGTGGCGTGTGTGGTGGACACTGTGCCACTGCCTGCATTCACCCCTCTAAGTGGAGTGGTAAGAGGCAAGTAGGGGCCCTTTGTGGCTACAAAAGACTGCTCATCCATGCCAATGACGGCTAGTGGATTGGGAGTTGTCTGTGTCTCGGTCTCTCGGTCTGTGTTGGTGTTCTGATTCACAGTCACATTTTTGCCAGGGCCCATACTGCTTACTGACGTGCTTGCAGCAGTGGAGGGTGTGTGATCGATGAGGGCCGGTCCATGTTTACCACCCTGTGTGTCCTCACTGTGGTTGGCCCTCCAGGGGACTGATAAAGGGCCAGCCCCAGCAAGGTAAGTGTTTAGTGCCATAGGAGGCTGGCTGTTGGAGGTAGAGGTGGACTGGATATTTGGGAAAACAGTTGGCTGTTTGTTGGCAGTGGTGAGTTGTATGTTTGAGGCAGAAGGGGGGGGGGTATTTCTGGTAACAGCGGTGGGCTGTATAATTGCAGCTCTAATGGTGGGGTTACTGGAGGCAGAAGCAGTGAGCTGTGTGTCTGGGGCAGTGGGTGATACTGTGCTCTCTCTGCTCTCTCCATGCCAGGCCAGTGTTCCGTCAGTTCCAGCAGGCTGAGTGGGCTTTGATTGGCTGCCAATGAGTGTGGAGGATTGTTGGGATGCAGCCGTTGATCGGGTGGGCAGTGAGGCGCCAGCTCCCGAATCAGCCATGTTGGCTGCTCCGGCAGACAATGTCCCACTCAGAGGGGGGATATGGGTGGGAAGGGGAGTCGGGGTAGGGGCGGGGAGCAGCCTCTCCTCTCTAATACGAGGAGGGTTTGTTGTCATCGGTCTGTGGAATAAGAGGGCTTCAGAAGCGTCTGGCATGAGCTGGTCTGCCCTGGAGGTCATGGTGGAGAGCGGCTCAGACACTGGGGTGTGTGTGTCTGTGTGAATCACAATGCCAATACCACTGACCGGCCGTTTCCAGCCTAATTCATGCATGTAAGCATGCCGCTTGGGTTCATGAGTAACAACACTGTCATATTCTGAAGCTGTGCTGCTGATGAGTGGCGTTGGCAGAGCCAGAGGACGAGAGGGGGCTAGCAGGGAGGAGTAGAGGTGGAGGCTGGCCTGGGAGAGATATTCAGATCCATCATCATTGATGTGTGAGGTCCCACGGTGTTCAAGCTGGGATACAGATGGCTCGCTCTGCGTGCTGGGGCAGAAGAGCGAGATCAGTGATGGAGAGGAGGCCGAGCCACTTATGGGTGACATGTGGACTTCTTCTCCTTCCTGTCGAGCCAAGTGTCTCTCCATCCCATCTGCACTTTCCCATTCAGTAACCGTGTTGATATTAAGCTGCTCTGGCAAGTCTGTCACAGACAGGAGGTCAGAGCTGAGAGAGACCAAGCTGAACGTGGTGCGCAATGCATCCCTCCACTCCTGTCTGCTTGGGGAGATTGTATTAGGAGGTGAGGACTGAGAGAAAGTCCATTCGTTCGTCACGGTGGCTGGGAGTAGGGCCTGGTGGTGTAGTTGCTCTGTGATAGGAGTGACAGATAGATGGGATGTACGTGAAAAACCTCTCAGGTTAGAACTGAGTGGATTAAAGCCCCCCTGCCCCTCCGAGCTGCCCAAAACACTGTCTGACACACTGCTCATATACGACGATGGTTCCAGAGCCAGAGGTGAATATAAACTGATCCACTCACTCTGGCTACCTGACTCAGAGGCAATACTCTCACTGGGAACCATACTGTCCACGGGTTGAGAGTTAGTCAAGGAGGAACTTAATTGATTCCTCAAAGAGGGTAAAACTAGGTCACGGTGGTGTTTGTCAGAGGAAGAGAGGTATGTTTTCTCAAGGACGGGTGTCAGAGCTGTAGCGGCATCAATAGCGACTGACAGAGACAGTGGACGGGGTCTTGTGCCCTCCCGCATTAATTCATGTCTTTGAACCTCCATGGGAGGGAGCGATGTCTCTGTCTCAGTGGCGGCTGGCCTGACGTGTCTTGAATGACTAACATCACTTTGTTCCATACTGTGAACGGAAAAGGGGGAGAACGCAGGATGGGGAGCGGTGGGGAGAGGTATGGTCGGAGTGGTGGGGAGGGAGTTAGGGGCCTGTATCTCTGTGATCACAGCTGTCCGTAGGCTATCTGGCATGGCAGACGTGGTAGGTATGGATATGGGACTGGGTGTGGGTGTGCAGTCTTTACGTATAGAGACCTTTACTGTGGGGCCATTCTCAGTGGTAATCCCGACCCTCTCAGAGAAACAGAGCTTGGCTACTGTTAATAATGAGGGAGACTGTGTGGCGATGTTTGAGAGGGACTGAGTGGTTCTCTCTGCTGTTTGCTCACTGAAGCCGCTGCCGGGCCGGGCCTGATCCGTTTGCACACCTGTCCTCTCCGGAGTCGTGCTGAAAGGAGGGATTTGAGTCCAGCTGCTGTGTGCTGCCACCAACACACCCTGCTCCCCGGTCCTAGCCTCTCTCCCAGCCTCTGTCAGCGCGCCTCCTGCCAATGCCTCCTGGGGCAGACTGGGCTCTGATTGATTGTGTAAATGTTCCCCTCCTCCCATGGCGGTAACAGGGTCGCTCACAGTCACACGGCCTGGGCCCTCAGTATTGACTCCAATCCCAGCGTGGGAAAGGTTCTGTGGGCCGGAGGCGGCCAGAGCCAGGCCTTCATCCAGGGAGTAGGACGAGTCATATTGGAAAAGGCTAAAGGGGTCATCCCCTAGGTCCAGGTCGTAAATGAATGGCTCAGAGCCTGATGTGTACTCCTCCAGGGGCTCAGTCCAGTTCACAGTGCTGCTGTTGCTGTTCTCTCTGCTGGGACTCAATGGGATCCAGTGGGGGGGAGCCATGGGCTTATTCTTCTTACGGTTGCTGAGTGATGCTGACGCCACTGCTGGGAATGACTCTACGTCCTCCGCATCGCTACTGTTCCCAACATTCACCGGTCGCCATGGGAACAACCCCTGGGGACTGGTCACGGCCCTGGATACGGCATGTGTTTTCCTGGCCACGGGCGCCGTTGTTGTTGTAGTCACCTTGGGCCTGAGGGACATATTTGTTGCTGGTACAGGATGAGGCTTGGTTAGATAAAGGATGGGTCTGACTGGGAGGCGGGTAACAGAGGCCTCAGGTTTCTTCCTCACGGGCCAGATGAGTGGGGTGGAGATGTAGCCCAGGGAAGTTTTAGAGCTGCGGGGGCCAGGCAGGACGTGAGGCCTGGTGTGGGGTGTGGTGGTGGTGGAGGAGGTCACTGGACGGGGCATGAGCCGGAGCACAGACCACAGATACGCCGCTCTCTCCTTCTCTGTGGCGCCTCAGTCCAGTCAATATAAAAACGGAGGGGTCAAAGCAGGTTACATGTTTGAAATACAGACTGATTTTAGAAACAGGGTCTTCTAGCTTATACTGTAGCTGAATAAACAAATACAAAACATGGAAGAATACAGTACTTACAGCAGTCAACCAGGCCTTCCCTGATATTGTTAACATCATCTTGGTTGGGAATAGGATAGAGTGGGAGTGAGAGGGAAGCAGACAGGTGGAAGCAGGCTGAGAGAGAGAACAGGAAGCTGCAGAGTCTCATTACAAACAAGACAAGGACAAGCTTAGTGAGTGTGTGTGTCTTACCCAGCTTAATGATGTTAGTGGACATGACAGTAGGAGACATGTTAGTCGAGGACGGTGGGGGAGTAGTGGCTTCAGACACTGTTAGCAAGAGTGACAATACAACTAAGTCAGCAAGGAGAGCATCTCAAGATATCCCATGTGTACGTCTTACCAAGCTGAGCAGAATTTTTGCAATGTTAGAAGACATGCCAGTAGAAGAAACCAACAATAATGTAAAAACTTCAACTACTGAAAAAGTGGAAGATAACGTGTGATTAATCATGTTTCCTTTTTTGAAGATGTGTACAGTAATAACTCATAAGCCTTTCGGAAATACGTAAAGGGACATTTAAAAAAAATGTAAACTTCATATTCATCATTTCAGCACCACCCCGACGTCAACATATGTGTAAACGGTTCACTTCTATGTTTTGTAGTAAGAACGATAGAGGAAGATAACTGTTTCCAATTACATCACTGGTGTGCATCATGCGATTTTAACCAATTACGAGTAGGAATCGCCTACTAATTGGTTGACAGTGGTATAAAGTACTTAAGTAAAAATACTTGAAAGTACTACTTAAGTCGTTTTTTGGGATATCTGTACTTTACTATTTATATTTTTTACTCCACTACATTCCTGAAGAAAATAATGTACTATTTACTCCTTACATTTTCCCTGACACCCAAAAGTACTTAGCAGTACAGGAAAATTGTCTAATTCATGCACTTATCAACCAAACATCCCTGGTCATCCCGACTGCCTCTCATTTGGCATACTCACGAAACACAAACTGTGCCCCTGGCTATCCGTAAATTTAAAAAAAAAGAAAATTGTGTCATCTGGTTTGCTTAATATAAGGAATTAAAACTGATTTACACGTTTATTTTTGATAGTAAAAGTACATTTAAAACCAAATACTTTTAGACTTTTACTCAAGTAGAATTTTACTGGGTGACTTTCACTTTTACTTGAGACATTTTCTATTAAGGTATCTTTACTTTTACTCGAATAAAGAAAACTGGGTACTATTTCCACCACTGTTGGTTGATGATGTCATTGGAAACAGTTATCTTTTTTTCCTACTAAACATAGAAATGCACCATTTTCACATATGTTGATGTTGGGGTGGTGCTGGAGTTGATGAATATGAAGTTGAAAGTTGTGAACCTTTAAACACTTACTAAACCCTTTTATCGGGTAGCCTACCTTGGATATTTTAGTAATTCTATACGACTCTCCATGTCCTACACTTTGAGATCTGTTTGCCCAATGTGTTTGAAAGTTACAGTGACAAATGCAAATTGTACTGAACAAAGACAGCAGGTGTGTCTTACCCGGGGTAGTGGTGATGTTAGCTGGGGTGTTAGTAGTAGGGGATAATGGGGGTGTAGTCGTTACTGTTAGCAAGAGAAAAGGGACAGAACATTTTTATTCAAAATGAAGAATAACACATTTGAGAAAAAAGTGAGGTGAAAACTCCCTAGTCATTCCTTAATCAATAACAGGCAAAAGAGAAAAGTGGGGTGTCTTACCATGCACTGTGTTGTTAGTGGTAGGCAAGTTAGTTGTAGCTGGGTTTGAAACAATGGTTGTAGCAGAAGCTGTCAGTGCTGGTAGAACATGGGGGGTGCAAAATGGTTACCCCAAAAATGGAAGGTAATAACGGCAAAACACATGATACAGGGCTACAATAGGTGGCTACTATAGGTGTTTCAAAAATAGAAGCCTTATCAAGAACCACTTAGACACTATTCACTACTGAGTCCATTGTTTAAAGCAAGCTACATGAGCAAACATACCATACTCCCATTGAGAAGCCATGACAATTGCTTCTCAGCCTAATCCATCTGGAAAGTTCCAAGCTGGTCATTGATGGAACTGCTTTCAAACCCATTCCCCACACATAAAGAAAAATGCCACCAGCAGATTTTTCCATGAGTACAAAACAAGAGAAAAACAAAAACACATCTTACCATTGGTTGTGCTGTAGAATAGAGTTGTGTTAGTAGCGGCTGCTGCAGATGGGATAATGGTTTGAGTAACTGGTGACAAGGACAGCAAATGTGAACTAAATGGTTTGAAAGAGTGAAATGAACACACACAAACAATAAGCAATGCTCTAGAGTATGCATGGGGTTAATATGGGTCAACACGTTGCCATGCAATTTTCAATTATAAGACGCAAATGGAAAAAACAACAAACAACATCACTGGCAAGATCTCTCATCTCTACCTTTTCTCCTGAAGGTAAATGACAATGCAGTGACTGCCAAATGTCATGTGATCAGACTAAACTACGTAGACATACTGTATATGAAGGTATCAAATTGAAGCATTCAGAAAAATGATATTTGCACTATAACGATAATCAGATCAAATTGTCAACAACTGAGATCATATCCATTGCTACAGATACCTTACCAGTGGTTGTGCTGGGTAATGTCGGCACATTAGTTGTAGCTGCAGGAGTGGTCGTGGTAGTGGTTTGAACTAGTGGCATTTACAGCACAAGTCAGCAAAAATAAGGTATAATAACACAGTGGTTAAATAATGAGGGGAAATAATGTTGCAAACTAAAGATGGCACCTTACCAGTTGATGAGCTGGTAGTTAGAGGCATGCTAGTAGTGGTGGCAGATGAAGTGGTAGCAGAGAGAACTGGTGAAAAGGATGGACAGCAGACACAGTACGAGATGAGATGAGTAAAGGAAGCTGAAGTATTGAGAGCTGAGGTTGAGATCATGGAGTTATGAATTGGCCATGAAGCATCCACATCTGATCAACTATCAGGACAGTTACACATTTGACTGTCAAATTAACCAGTGTACTCCATTTTGGATAGGGGCATAGCTACAGTGAGTTAAATCAATGTTGTTCCTCCATACAATTGATACCATGCCAATAGTGGCTCCAAACTTCAAATAGAAACCCCAGGACCTTGTTTGCTTTACTTCAAGGAAGGGTCAGAAATGAGAGAGATGGAGATCAAATATCTTCTGCCGCAAAACTATTAACTCGTACAGTATCAGAGGCATGGTGTTTACCTACTGTATGGCCTCCAAACCACCAAACGGCCATTTAACTCATCAAACGTCTGTTTTTCATTTTCTTTTCATCAAACATGTCATATTAAGAGGCTTCCCACAGTATGGAATCCCACATGCTAAAACTGGTGGCTGTTTTTCATAAATCTTTATTTTATTTGGGCTGGGAAATTAACTATATTGTAGAAACTAATCAAGTGTTGCAGATGCACCTCTGGCAGGGTTAATCAAATCACAAATATGTTTTATTAACTCATTTTCTTAGGTTAGGTAGAAGTTTCAGTGGATGCACCTCCATGCCGCCAACAGTGGAGTCAGTATTATCTGGGTTTAAAACACTGGAATTGGCTGTGCAAGTTTTTTTAGAGGGAAACATGAGAGCAATCACTGAGACCATTTTTGGATAAGACTGAAATATCTCTTGTTCAATGGGCCACCTGTCAATATCCCCTCAATCAGTTAGAGTGGTCAATTTCCATATTGATTAAAACACCCATCAGCTGCACTCTGTGTGGAGTAGATAGTATTGGTTTACCTTCACAATAACAAGACAGGCTGAAAATAATATGTGCTCATTACAAACAATGGGGATGAGGGATGGATGCTTACCGTGGGTTGTTGAATTAGTAGCAATCATGTTAGTGGTGACAATGGATGAGCTGGTGGAAGTTAATGTTGCTGGTTGCAGGGATGGATGGAGAAAGGTTACATATGGATTAAATGGGTGTAAAGTGAGACGACACAAATGCAAGATGTCTGATGAGGCAATGAATACAAGCGTAGCATGAGGAATATGAATACCAAAATGCAGAGAAATCTTGTGGAGTTGTGTAATGCAGTGGATTTAAAAGCGATTAAAAGCATTAAAGGTTGTAATACTATTCAGTATAATGTGGATTCTACCAGGATAGGATCACCAGATGAAGAGATTAAATCTATTTCTCTGTCAAATACAGTTGAAGTCGGAAGTTTACACGCACTTAGGTTGGAGTCATTAAAACTCGTTTTTCAACCACTCCACAAATTTCTTGTTAACAAACTATAGTTTTGGCAAGTCGGTTACGACATCTACTTTGTGCAAGACACTAGTCATTTTTCCTACAGTTGTTTACTGACCCCATTCCCTCCCCGCTACTCTCTCTCTCCCCACAGAATGGAAGGTCTACTTCTCATGGTTCTTCAGTTGAATTTGGAAGCTTTATGGCAAGTGACAAGGTTTGGTGGGTCCCTTAACAAGGAGATCAAGGTACAGAGAGAATGTTTCCAGTGTACACACTACATCACTGGATAGATCTCTCAACTTGACCTTTTCTCCTGATGGTAAATGACAATGCAGTGACTGCCAAATGTCATGTGATCAGACTAAACTACGTAGACATATATGAAGGTATCAAATTGAATCATTCAGAAAAAAATTATATTTGCACTATAATGATAATTAGATCAAATTGTCATCAACTGAGATCAGATCCATTGCTAGAGATACCTTACCAGTGGTTGTGCTGGGTAATGTCGGCACATTAGTTGTAGCTGCAGGAGTGGTCGTGGTAGTGGTTTGAACTAGTGACATTTACAGCACAAGTCAGCAAAAATAAGGTATAATAACACAGTGGTTAAATAATGAGGGGAAATAATGTTGCAAACTAAAGATGGCACCTTACCAGTTGATGAGCTGGTAGTTAGAGGCATGCTAGTAGTGGTGGCAGATGAAGTGGTAGCAGAGAGAACTGGTGAAAAGGATGGACAGCAGACACAGTACGAGATGAGATGAGTAAAGGAAGGTGAAGTATTGAGAGCTGAGGTTGAGATCATGGAGTTATGAATTGGCCATGAAGCATCCACATCTGATCAACTATCAGGACAGTTACACATTTGACTGTCAAATTAACCAGTGTACTCCATTTTGGATAGGGGCATAGCTACAGTGAGTTAAATCAATGTTGTTCCTCCATACAATTGATATTATGCCAATAGTGGCTCCAAACTTC
The DNA here is from genome assembly GCF_002021735.2 of Oncorhynchus kisutch. Taxonomy (NCBI): domain Eukaryota; kingdom Metazoa; phylum Chordata; class Actinopteri; order Salmoniformes; family Salmonidae; genus Oncorhynchus; species Oncorhynchus kisutch. The sequence goes on along the minus strand of NC_034194.2, from coordinate 19,321,230 downwards.
AAATGGAAACCCCAGGACCTTGTTTGCTTTACTTCAAGGAAGGGTCAGATATGAGAGAGATGGAGATCAAATATCTTCTGCCGCAAAACTATTAACTCGTACAGTATCAGAGGCGTGGTGTTTACCTACTGTATGGCCTCCAAACCACCAAACGGCCAATTAACTCATCAAACGTCTGTTTTTCATTTTTTTTTCATCAAACATGTCATATTAAGAGGCTTCCCACAGTATGGAATCCCACATGCTAAAACTGGTGGCTGTTTTTCATAAATCTTTATTTTATTTGGGCTGGGAAATTAACTATATTGTAGAAACTAATCAAGTGTTGCAGATGCACCTCTGGCAGGGTTAATCAAATCACAAATATGTTTTATTAACTCATTTTCTTAGGTTAGGTAGAAGTTTCAGTGGATGCACCTCCATGCCGCCAACAGTGGAGTCAGTATTATCTGGGTTTAATACACTGGAATTGGCTGTGCAAGTTTTTTTTAGAGGGAAACATGAGAGCAATCACTGAGACCATTTTTGGATAAGACTGAGATATCTCTAGTTCAATGGGCCACCTGTCAATATCCCCTCAATCAGTTAGAGTGGCCATTTTCCATATGGATTAAAACATCCATCAGCTGCACTCTGTGTGGAGTAGATAGTATTGGTTTACCTTCACAATAACAAGACAGGCTGAAAATAACATGTGCTCATTGCAAACAATGGGGATGAGGGATGGATGCTTACCGTGGGTTGTTGAATTAGTAGCAATCATGTTAGTGGTGACAATGGATGAGCTGGTGGAAGTTAATGTTGCTGGTTGCAGGGATGGATGGAGAAAGGTTACATATGGATTAAATGGGTGTAAAGTGAGACGACACAAATGCAAGATGTCTGATGAGGCAATGAATACAAGCATAGCATGAGGAATATGAATACCAAAATGCAGAGAAATCTTGTGGAGTTGTGTAATGCAGTGGATTTAAAAGCGATTAAAAGCATCAAAGGTTGTAATACTATTCAGTATAATGTGGATTCTACCAGGATAGGATCACCAGATGAAGAGATGAAATCTATTTCTCTGTCAAATACAGTTGAAGTCGGAAGATTACACGCACTTAGGTTGGAGTCATTAAAACTTGTTTTTCAACCACTCCACAAATTTCTTGTTAACAAACTATAGTTTTGGCAAGTCGGTTAGGACATCTACTTTGTGCAAGACACTAGTCATTTTTCCTACAGTTGTTTACTGACCCCATTCCCTCCCCGCTACTCTCTCTCTCTCCCCACAGAATGGAAGGTCTACTTCTCATGGTTCTTCAGTTGAATTTGGAAGCTTTATGGCAAGTGACAAGGTTTGGTGGGTCCCTTAACAAGGAGATCAAGGTACAGAGAGAATGTTTCCAGTGTACACACTACATCACTGGATAGATCTCTCAACTTGACCTTTTCTCCTGATGGTAAATGACAATGCAGTGACTGCCAAATGTCATGTGATCAGACTAAACTACGTAGACATATATGAAGGTATCAAATTGAATCATTCAGAAAAAAATTATATTTGCACTATAATGATAATTAGATCAAATTGTCAACAACTGAGATCATATCCATTGCTACAGATACCTTACCAGTGGTTGTGCTGGGTAATGTCGGCACATTAGTTGTAGCTGCAGGAGTGGTCGTGGTAGTGGTTTGAACTAGTGACATTTACAGCACAAGTCAGCAAAAATAAGGTATAATAACACAGCGGTTAAATAATGAGGGGAAATAATGTTGCAAACTAAAGATGGCACCTTACCAGTTGATGAGCTGGTAGTTAGAGGCATGCTAGTAGTGGTGGCAGATGAAGTGGTAGCAGAGAGAACTGGTGAAAAGGATGGACAGCAGACACAGTACGAGATGAGATGAGTAAAGGAAGGTGAAGTATTGAGAGCTGAGGTTGAGATCATGGAGTTATGAATTGGCCATGAAGCATCCACATCTGATCAACTATCAGGACAGTTACACATTTGACTGTCAAATTAACCAGTGTATTCCATTTTGGATAGGGGCATAGCTACAGTGAGTTAAATCAATGTTGTTCCTCCATACAATTGATACCATGCCAATAGTGGCTCCAAACTTCAAATAGAAACCCCAGGACCTTGTTTGCTTTACTTCAAGGAAGGGTCAGAAATGAGAGAGATGGAGATCAAATATCTTCTGCCGCAAAACTATTAACTCGTACAGTATCAGAGGCGTGGTGTTTACCTACTGTATGGCCTCCAAACCACCAAACGGCCAATTAACTCATCAAACGTCTGTTTTTCATTTTTTTTTCATCAAACATGTCATATCAAGAGGCTTCCCACAGTATGGAATCCCACATGCTAAAACTGGTGGCTGTTTTTCATAAATCTTTATTTTATTTGGGCTGGGAAATTAACTATATTGTAGAAACTAATCAAGTGTTGCAGATGCACCTCTGGCAGGGTTAATCAAATCACAAATATGTTTTATTAACTCATTTTCTTAGGTTAGGTAGAAGTTTCAGTGGATGCACCTCCATGCCGCCAACAGTGGAGTCAGTATTATCTGGGTTTAATACACTGGAATTGGCTGTGCAAGTTTTTTTAGAGGGAAACATGAGAGCAATCACTGAGACCATTTTTGGATAAGACTGAAATATCTCTAGTTCAATGGGCCACCTGTCAATATCCCCTCAATCAGTTAGAGTGGCCATTTTCCATATGGATTAAAACACCCATCAGCTGCACTCTGTGTGGAGTAGATAGTATTGATTTACCTTCACAATAACAAGACAGTCTGAAAATAACATGTGCTCATTGCAAACAATGGGGATGAGGGATGGATGCTTACCGTGGGTTGTTGAATTAGTAGCAATCATGTTAGTGGTGACAATGGATGAGCTGGTGGAAGTTAATGTTGCTGGTTGCAGGGATGGATGGAGAAAGGTTACATATGGATTAAATGGGTGTAAAGTGAGACGACACAAATGCAAGATGTTTGATGAGGCAATGAATACAAGCGTAGCATGAGGAATATGAATACCAAAATGCAGAGAAATCTTGTGGAGTTGTGTAATGCAGTGGATTTAAAAGCGATTAAAAGCATTAAAGGTTGTAATACTATTCAGTATAATGTGGATTCTACCAGGATAGGATCACCAGATGAAGAGATGAAATCTATTTCTCTGTCAAATACAGTTGAAGTCGGGAAGTTTACACGCACTTAGGTTGGAGTCATTAAAACTCATTTTTCAACCACTCCACAAATTTCTTGTTAACAAACTATAGTTTTGGCAAGTCAGTCAGGACATCTACTTTGTGCATGACACTAGTAATTCTTCCAACAGTTGTTTACAGACAGATTATTTCACTTATAATTCACTGTATCACAATTTCAGTGAGTCCAAAGTTTACATACACTAAGTTGACTGTGCATTTAAACAGCTTGGAAAATTCCAGAAAATTATGTCATGGCTTTAGTAGCTTCTGATAGGCTAATTGACATCATTTGAGTCAATTGGAGGTGTACCTGTGAATGTATTTCAAGGCCTACCTTCCATCTCAGTGCCTCTTTGCTTGACATCATGGGAAAATCAAAAGAAATCAGCCAAGACCTCAGAAAAAAAATAGTAGACCTCCACAAATCTGGTTCATTCTTTGGAACAATTTCCAAACGCCTGAAGGTACCACGTTCATCGGTACAAACAATAGTACGGAAGTATAAACACCATGGGACCACGCAGCTGGAAGGAGACACGTTCTGTCTGCTAGAGATGAAAGTACACAGGGCGGCGCAAGCATGTTGTAGTGAACGGCTGTGTGTGAGAGAGGCTCCTGCAACTTTTTTGCGAAACAATCTAACTTAACCTACATTACGGTACTTTTTTTACAACAAACGTCTCTTTCTAATACAATATTGTGACTTTCTATGTGAACATGCCAAGTAATAAGCGACCAAAGGACAATAAATCCTCATTGGAGGCCTCCTCCCCACCAAACAATGAGACAGACATGGTGGAAGGCACAGGTAACAACGTGACACTTACAGAACTTACCCGGGCTCTGGGAGAACTACATGTTGCTATAGCTGAGGATTTCAAGGATGCTATTGCTGAACTGGACACCAAAATCGAGAGCACCATTTGAACGGTTGCTTCGCAGGGCCAGAGTATTGTGGACATTGAGATAGCTTCTGAATTCAACGCTTGTAGCATCGACGAGTTAGAGAAGCTATGCACGTCCTTGCAGGATAGTGTGCAGAGGCTTTCTGTGAAAGTGGTCGACCTGGAGGGCCGATCCAGACGTCATAACCTTCACGTTGTTGGTCTGGCAGAGGGGGTGGAGGCTGGGTCTCGCCCCACCGACTTCTTCGCCAAGCTATTGAGGGATGCACTGGGGTCGGATGTTTTGGCTTCGGATCCCCAGCTGGACCGTGCACATCGCACTCTTGTCCCAGTGCCTGGACCGGGTCAACGTCCTCGCCCAGTAATCATCTGTTGTCACAGTTTCAAGACCAAGGATCTTATCCTGCGCGAGGCTCGAATGAGGGGTAACCTGTTACATAAAGGACATCCCTTCCGCCAAGCCTTGCTCTTCCCTGCTAGGCTCAGAATTACCCCTCCTTCCAGTGAGAAGATGTGTCTCTCCTTTGGATGCAGAGAATTTTATACACCAATCCCCCGTACGGGTTAGAGAGCCTTGTCATTGTGTGTTAGGGTTTGCTCATGGACTCGAATCCATACTATACCATAACTAGTGAAACCTTATTAAAGTGTCTCAGCAAGGGCTGCCGACTGAAGGTTTATTGTCGCTACCGAACATGTAAGGCGCTGAGCCGACCAATGCAGGGCGGTCAGAGCTCTCATTACCGTTAATTTCACTTTCAATCCGGCCGGACGACTGATCTATTGTTGGAGTTCAGAGCGATGCCTGTTTGGGTGGCCTTCCAGGTTTAATCATTGACACTTTCAGATGGATATACTTACATTCCCCCATTTTTGTTTTGTTTCATTATTTATTTCTCAATTCTTACATTATTCTTATTACCATACCACTTATATATTGCTTGCAGGGGACTGGTGGTGGTGGTGGTTGGGGTTTTGTGCCGTTCTGCTTCTGTCATAGCCGTGGGCAGCTCTCCGAATTAGATTCCCAACAGCCTTCTGTGGTGCTTGTGTCAATGTGTAGGTGTGCGTACATATAATTATTATGTGTACTTTGTTATTATAAAAAAATGTCTCTTAGCATTTTACTATTATTATGTATGTGTATATTTTAAATTAGTATAGATTATTATTTTGGGGCATGAATGTTTGTGTGGATATATATATATGTATGTATGTATGTATGTATGTATGTATGTATGTATGTTTGTATGTAATGTATGTATGTATGTTTGTATGTAATGTATGTATGTATGTATATTTTTATATATTTATTTATATATATATATATATATATATATAATTAATTAACTAGTATATATATATATATATTTTATTTATATATTTTTTTGATGGGGGTATGATTAATTTAGCAAAATCCTTGTTCCGATCTCCTAACTCACAATATGTAAATGTACTGCTGTCTATGTCGGTGGCTGATGGTTTATGTTTAGACCAGCATTGCTTAGCAATATAATCTTGCGATGCTATATGTTGCTCATCTCAGGGATTGACCCAAGATGACGCTTAAGTGCGCAATATGTTTAAGTTGCAACTTATTCTGTTTAGGTTTATTAGATGCTAATTGAACACTTTATTTGCAGGAGTCTCCTCAGTTCATATGTTAGTAGAAGTTCTAGGATAGTGAGAGGTGAACGTATAGTTGGGATTTTATTTTTGTTTTACCTCTTGTTCGAGGTCGTGCCATGCATTTTTGGCATCGGCCAGACAATGTGTTTATTATTTTAATTTTTCATTTTTTTCTCTCTCCTATTTGTGTATGCCTGTTAAAGGTGGGTTGAGGGGGGGGGGTAAATGTTGGGGAAAGTTGGGGGACAGGGTGGAGAGCAAAGGTGCTTGTAGGGGGGAGGGGTCGGTTGAATACTGCTCGGGTGTTGGTGCTACATATGCTGATTGTGATGATTTGGTGCGCTCTCTTACCTTTTTAGTGAGTTACATGTTATGCAGGCCACCATAGGAACTACAAACGAGAGGCTTACATTTACTTCCTGGAATGTCAAGGGTTTAAATGAACCAATTAAGAGAGGCAAGGTCCTAGCCCACTTGAAAGCACTCTCGTCAGATATTATATTTTTGCAAGAAACCCATCTGAAAAACAACTCTCGTAGCAGACTTAAATGTAGGTGGGTGGGTCAAGTGTATCATTCTAACTTCTCCGCCAAAACAAGAGGCACAGCGATTCTGGTACGGAAAGGAATTCCCTTTCTACATAAAACCACTATTGCTGATAAAGAGGGTCATTATGTCATCGTAATAGGAGAGATCCACTCTACTTCTGTAACTCTACTAAATATCTATGGGCCAAACATTGATAACCCCTCTTTTTTCAAAAGAGTCCTTGCTTTGATTTCAGATATCTCCAATACTAATTTGGTCATTGGAGGGGACCTTAACTGCGTGCTAGACCAATATTTGGATAGATCCTCTACCTGGCGAACCCCTACCTCCTATTCAAGCGAATTCTTGAATACCTACATAAAAAAATCAAACTTATTTGATATATGGAGGATCTCTAACCCTACGGGTAGGGAATACTCCTTTTACTCTCATGTTCACAAGGTTTATACTCGAATTGACTACTTTTTGGTTGATGCGAAATGACCCCGCTATACCTGTAATGTGAGGTATCATAGATTATAATCTCTGACCACAGTCCACTCACCTTCTCCCTGAGATTGGGTGACATCGTACCAAACGAGAGGGTCTGGAGGTTGAATCCTCAGCTCCTCACAGAATCAACATTCTGTGAACATCTTAAAGACCAAATTAAATTTTTCTTTGATACCAACGACAACACAGAGACTTCCCCAGCATTATTGTGGGAAACACTGAAGGCTTATTTGAGAGGCTGTATCATCTCCTTTCAGACTGCCAGGAGTAGGCAAAACAGAGAAAAATTGGTAGAATTGGAGAGACAAATTCACTTACTGGATAGGGAGAATGCTAGCCATCCATCTATGGAGAAACATAAAAAAAATAATATATAATCAGATTCTCTCAGCTAAAATTTCTAAATCTTTTCTCTATGCCAAGCAAAAATATTTTGAGTTTGGTGACAAACCACACAAATTACTCGCCAGACAACTTCGAAAAAATTTGAGTGACCGAATGATTCACAAAGTTAAATCTGCATCTGGGGAATTACTCTCTTCCCCCAAAGACTTCAATGACAGATTCCATCAGTTTTACGAGACTCTATATACATCTAACCCCTTAATTATGCAAAGCTTTTTGGGGGACTGTAATCTCCCTGCCTTGAACCAGGAAGATTCCAACATCCTGAATAAGGAAATATATTTTGGAGAAATTCGAGAAACAATTAAATCTCTAAAGAGTGGCAAGACCCCAGGCCCAGATGGATACCCTGGTGAATTCTATAACACATTCAGCAACATGCTCTCTCCCTACCTGCACAAAATGTTGGTCCAGGCCAATGAGGATGGAGCTCTACTTTGGATGAGGCGTTCATTACAATAATACATAAAAAGGGTAAGGAACCAGAAGAGGTAGGGTCATAGACCAATATCTCTTCTTAATACAGACCAAAAATATTTTAGCAAAAACTCTGTCTAACAGGCTTAGCACTTTAATTGGCAAATTAGTCCATTCAGACCAGACCGGCTTTATCCCTAACAGAAACTCATTCTTCAATCTCAGGCGCCTCTTCAACATTATGTATTCTCAGAGGTTACCTAACGTGGACCTTGCTGTTATATCTCTTGATGCCAAAAACACCTTTGACCAAGTTGAGTGGTCCTATCTATATTGGAGATGGGTTCATAAATTGGATCCAGCTTTTATATAGGAATCCCTGTGCGAGAATACTCACTAACCAATCATTGTCGCCCTGATTGAACCTTTATTGAGGGACAAGGCAGGGTTGTGCGCTGTCGCCTATGCTCTTTGCTCTAATTATTGAACCTCTCGCTCAGGCCATCAAATCTCATGCAGCAATACACGGCTATAATACTAAAGATACTCTAAATAAGATTTCCCTATACGCAGATGACATTCTCCTCTATGTAACAGAACCCCAAACTAGTATCCCAGCTATTCTTGATGTGATTAATTTGTTTGGTACCTTCTCGGGATACAGAATAAATTGGAACAAGAGCGAAATAATTCACATACAGTTGCAGAACACCTCTTGGCTAGAATATCTTACAGTTAAGTTATTTTCAGAAAAATGTACCTACCCAGGAATTGTAGTTACCAAACAATACTCCTCACTATTTAAAGACAATTTCCCCTCTCTGATGCAAAAACTCAAGACAAACATACCATTTTGGAGAATACTCCCAATATCCCTGCTCGGAATAATTATTGCCATTAAAATTATCTTCCTCCCACAACTGCTCTACCTATACCAGAACATCCCAGTATTCATACCTAAGTCCTTTCATAAACAACTGGACTCAATTATCAATCCATTCATCTGGGATTATAAAACACACAGGATAGGTAAAAAACACCTCTGTAAATCCAAGATGGAAGGAGGATTGTCTCTCCCAAATTTGATATTTTACAATTGGGCCGCTAACCTCCGGGCTGTTGCATTGTTACGCACTTCCGTCATCCAGTTAGCTTAGTATGGAGCGTGAGGAGTGTCACCCCTTCTCTATTGGCACTGTGATTTTGTCGCCTGTCAATCTGGAGATGTCACTTTATAGTAACAATCCTATTATACATAGCACAGTCCAAATCTGGAAGTAAATTAAAGTCCCCTTTGACCTTAGACCAATATCATTCATGCTCCCTGTTGCGAGGAATCCCTCATTTTCCCCCTCTAACCTTGATAACACCTTTGAGTGATGGGGAGAGCTAGGGATAAATACCTTAGGGGATCAATATATAGAAGGGACCTTTGCCTCCTTTGCGTTGCTGAGTAAAATGTATAATCTTCCCAGAAGTAACTTTTTCAGATACCTACAAATTAGAGACTATGTTAGAAAACACGTCCCGACATATGGGAATGCTAAACCTTCCATGTTTGAAGGATGAATTAAAATATGCCCCACCTCAAACAAACTGATATCTCGTCTATATGACGCTTTTCAATCTGTTAGCACACCTTCTACAGATGCAATTAAGGAAAAATGGGAGGAAGAACTAGGGACTGACATTTCTGTGCAGACTGGGCAGATGGCTTGGAGTATATCCACACCTGCTCAATTAACTCCAGACATCGTCTCATACAATTCAAGGTATTACACAGATTACACTATTCCAAAACTAAACTGCATAGGATATTTCCTGATACATCCCCTATGTGTGATAAATGTCAGGCTGCGCAGGGTACACTACTCCACTGCTTTGCCCTATGCTCTAACTTGTATGGTTATTGGTGTGGAATTTTTAGGATCCTCTCTGAAGTTCTGGAGACTTCCGTTGACCCAGACCCGCTTCTGATAATCCTGGGAGTGTCTGATTCCCTAAAAGGATTAACCAACCCCCCAAAACAACTAATCTCTTACAGTCTCATTTCGGCAAAGAAATTCATCTTAGTGTTTTGGAAAAGGAGGGAAGCACCCTCTACCAAATTATGGCTCAGCGAATTGGCAAACACTGTAGACTTTTTTAATTTTTAATTTTTATAGATTTTTTATCCCCCATATTTATTTGGTAAATATATATATATCCATACACATATGCATACATATACACATATATACATACACATACCTATATAGACATACATACTTTTTAAAAGAATATACCTTTATTATTATTCCCCGCAAACCCTACCGCCGATCCCCCAATTGAAGTAAACTAATAAACACTTCTGCTTTTATCTTCAATTTATACATCTTATACACATTCTACAGACACAGTCTACTTTACAATAGTTCTCTATTGTTTGTTTTTAGTCCTTCCTCTATTTCTGATGTCCATCCAGTTTGATTTCTATTTGTAACTGTGCTGTTTCACAGAAGTTCTGAACCTATATACATTTTACAGACCCCGTATGTTTTACATTGTTTATCTTGTTATTAGTCCCACCCTTCAGCTCCATTCAACCCCTCCCATCTGTTTCTCAACATCAACCATTACAGATTTCTATTTGCCATATATTTCTCAACTGTGCTGTGATGCTTCACAAAATAATTGAACCTTCCTATTCTCATAGCTTCTACAGATTTTAAATGAAAAATAAACATTTTTGCTAAAATAATTATTATATTATTGATTGATTGACTATGGCTTTTCAAATCACCCAGTATTGCTTTCTGTAGCGTTAGTTCTAGGCAAATGTTGCAATTCTTCAGCCATTCCTGGACCTGTGACCAAAAATGAGCTACATATGGACAATACCAAAATAAATGATCTAATGACTCTGCCTCCTCACAGCAGAATCTGCAGAGCTGGGAAGATTGTATCCCCCATATATATAACATTATATTAGTTGCAAGAATTTTGTATAATAATTTATATTGAAAAATTCAAAGTTTTGAATCCGGCGTTGTTTTGCGCCATGGAATGGGTACATCGAAAATCTCTTTCCAACTATTTTGCAATTTATATGGCACAGCTGTCAGTTTTTTGGTCCTTAAATGAAATTGGTATATATTTTTTATTTATCACACTTTTCTTTAACCATTTATGTTCTTTAATACAGGGCCGACATACAAGTTCCTTACTTCTTTCCCCTTCTACTTGCCTCTTCCATTTTTGTGGTAATGCTGCAATTAATTGGTTGTAATTTTTGGTAGAGCAGACATTTCCATATGCCTGTGTTAGCTGCATGTGTGACATAACTCCACCAGTCCTATTTATGATATCATACACTGTGCACTTAGAAAGAAGTAGATATATTCTGAACAATAAATGATCAACATTTGATCAAATCTGGCAGCCTTTCCTCTCTTATTTGGACCAGTCGGCGCTGTGAATTTGTACATTTTAACGCACTCTCAATTGTAATATTTCAATCTACCTTTGGGCAGCATGTGCTTGCCCCGGCACCCGAGCAGTTGGGGGGGGGGGGGGGGGGCATCTACCCTCTTTCTACCTGTCTTTGTTCTGTATGTCTTGTTTTGTATTATTTGTTTTGTACCCAGAACTCTGGGTCTTGTTGTTTCTGTCTGCTCTTTTATGTTTAGATAAGAATTGCATACTTGTCTTTTATACCTACACACCATTCTTGTGTGTGTTCAATAAAAAATATTTGAGCAGAGATGAACGTACTTTGGTGCGAAACGTGCAAATCAATCCCAGAACAACAGCAAAGTACCATGTGAAGATACTGGAGGAAACAAGTACAAAAGTATCGATATCCACAGTAAAACGAGTCCTATATCGACATAACCTGAAAGGCCGCTCAGCAAGGAAGGAGCCACTGCTACAAAACCTCCATAAAAAAGCCAGACTACGGTTTGCAACTGCACATGGGGACAAAGATTGGACTTTTTGGAGAAATGTCCTCTGGTCTGATGAAACAACAATAGAACTGTTTGGCCATAATGACCATCGTTATGTTTGGAGGACAAAGAGGGAGGCTTGAAAGCCAAAGAACATCATCCCAACCGTGAAGCACGGGGGTGGCAGCATCATGTTGTGGTGGTGCTTTGTTGCAGGAGGGACTGGTGCACTTCACAAAATAGATGGCATCATGAGGATGGAAAATTATGTGGATATATTGAAGCAACATCCAAGACATCAGTCAGGAAGTTAAAGCTTGATTGAATATTGAAGCAACATCCCAGACATCAGTCAGGAAGTTAAAGCTTGATCGCAAATGGGTCTTCCAAATGGACAATGACCCCAAGCATACTTTCAAAGTTGTGGCAAAATGGCTTAAGGACAACAAAGTCAAGGTATTGGAGTGGCTATCACAAAGCCCTGACCTCAATCCCATAGAAAATGTGTGGGCAGAACTGAAAAAGTGTGTGCAAGCAAGGAGGCCTACAAACCTGACTCAGTTACACCAGCTATGTCAGGAGGAATGAGCCAAAATTCACCCAACTCATTGTGGGAAGCTTGTGGAAGGCTACGCTAAACATTTGACCCAAGTTAAACAATTTAAAGGCAATGCTACCAAATACTAATTGAGTGTATGTAAACTTCTGACCCACTGGGAATGTGATGAAAGAAATAAAAACTGAAATAAATAATTCTCTCTACTATTATTCTAACATTTTACATTCTTCAAATAAAGTGGTGATCCTAACTGACCTAAGACAGGGAATTTTTACTAGGATTAAATGTCAGGAATTATGAAAAACTGAGTTTAAATGTATTTGGCTAAGGTGTATGTAAACTTCCGACTTCAACTGTATACTTTGGGCCATCATAAGCCACAGTGCTGGTCTTCAAGAGGTCACCCTCTTCCTTCCTCGTCTCATTTATTTCCATCCAATCACCTTGTTGATTCTACAGCAAAGTCTGTCACGGGGGTCTTTCTCATAAGCAAAGCATATAAGAGTTAACCTTCAAATAGCTGTCTCAATCCATCATCTCACAGCGCTTAATAGATTTGCTCGCCGGGAGAGAACCTACTTTTGGGGAAGTGTCGCTTATCAGTCAACATGCATCTGTAGCTGATGTCTATGAAGAGCAGAGTCCATAAACCCTGCATCATCTCTGCAGCTGCGACCTCATCCAGAACAGTGGTCAAACTGGACAGGAACACTAATTCCCCATTCCCTCCCTCCCCGCTTCTCTCTCTCTCTCCCCACGGAATGGAAGGTCTACTTCTCATGGTTCTTCAGTTGAATTTGGAAGCTTTATGGCAAATAACAAGGTTTGGAGGGTCCCTTAACAAGGAGACCAGGGTACAGAGAGTATGTTTCCAGTGTACACACTACTGGGTGAATGGGTACAGAGAGTATGTTTCCAGTGTACGCACTACTGAGTGAATGAGATAGTGGGTTGATACACTAGGTGTGTCGTTTTTTTTCACAAAGACTGCATAAAATGACGTCATAGTCTTGTTATGGAATTGATAACATGGTCAAGACTGCAAAGTGACGTTGAGGAGAAAGACTGATGTACCGTGTGCCTATTAACATGATGGCATACTGTATGTCAATATGTCTAAGATAATATGATGAATAATACAGAAAAAGGGAGATAACACACAAACACACATTAGAGGTGAGATGGGTAAAATGGTATGTCTGTTGGTTGTTAATCAATATGAACTCATATGTAATAAGAATGATAGTGTATGATTGGGGGGTGCTTAATAACCATTGTACGGTCTGTTGTAAATTATTGACATGTGTAACAGTCATTGGTTTCCTACCTGGGCAGCCCAGTCCAGGAGAGGCACAGCTGGTGGTTTGTGATGTATAGACGGGTACAGAGGTACCTTCAAAGTGGATTGGAAATAAACATGTTAAATCACCATTATCAACAGCATTTCCAATGGTGAGAGGTTAAAGAGAACACAAACAACTCTATACAGTTTTATATTCATTTCAGTACAATCCCACACATGATAAATTCATGAAAAATAAAGATTTGGCACGACTTCGGCCCTGGGTATTAGGTACCTCCATTGTAACAGGATTGACAGTAATCTCCGCAGCTGCTCAGCTCAGCTAGCTACATGCTCTCAGACTGGTATGTGATCCAGAACTCTCAATAAATATTCAGTATGATCTGCCAAATAAATGTTGGAATTTCATAGGCCTGAATATTTGTCATCTTGTTGAAAAGGGCAGGGAGTTTGATCTTTTACCCACTGTTCTGAAGCTGTGCCCATTCCTACCGCCAACACCTCCTCTGTTGTATAAAATATGCAGCACTTTGTGATACAGCGATGAATGCTGCTTTGTTTGCCCCCCCCCCCTCACATATTTGCTAATGCTGTTGTACACGAAAGTGCTCAGAGCAGAACACTGCGAGACAGGCCCACCTGGACTCGATGGACATGGCTAATAATTATAATAATCGCTGGCAATGAAAAGTAATGACTTGTCAGAGGAGAGAGAGTGCATCTTTAATATCAGTTAGTGGATGTGAGTTGTCATTATCGGGATTGTCTTATGGCCCAGTGAACCATTGTTCTGGTGGACCGTGGATTCCAGTCTTCAATCTTCAACTATTACCTCATGCACTGCTGAGTTGTAATCATTGAAGTGAAACTTAAGAAACTAGTCTCTCTTGTCACTCCCAGGCCAGTACCCATAACTCCCACCCAAAAGGTCTTGTGCCTTTAGGGGATGTGGATGAATGGCTAGTGCTATTCCATATATCTGAACTAGTAGACCTACAAAACTAAACTACCCCATCGTGCTTGGGCCAGGACTATGAGGAATGTGTAGACTCAGCGGGTAATGGATCTCTGACAGAGTGTAGCCATGCAGACAGTCACTCCCCCACTGACCTCACAGAGAGATGAAAGGAGACCCAAAGAGCTTCACTGGGCCAGTCCTCTTCACAAGCCTGATAATTAGCCCAGAGCTAGTTTCCCCCAGGTAGACTACAACTATAGCTTTGCGCGCCACACTGCTGGCCAACCAGACTACCAACCAGACTACCTAAACTCCTGCCAACATCATAGGCCTCGACTGACGTTCACAGTGTACAGGGGGGGGGGGGTTTACATGCTAGTTCCTAAGAAGTCACTGTCTGGTCTTGTAAAAAAGTAAATGTTCTTCCAGCATGAGAAGCCCTGGAAAGACGAGGCAGGCAGATACAGTACATTGATGATATTCAAAGCAAGGACAGAAGGACAATTAGCAAGAGTATCACTGCTGGTCGACTTGCGTCATGCAGAAGAGCCTTGTTATGTCACGACACAAAGTCTGCAAGCAAAAACAAATCTTAGAACCTGGTTTGCCTTGAATGGAGGCTTTCGATGCACGACACAAGACTAATAATCGTCTATTTGTGTATATTGACTGTAGATGAATCAAACTTAGAATGTATCATTGACATGTTACGTCCAGAGGCTTGGTAGAAAGGGAATCCATAATATGACTAATCTCTCTGTTTCCTGGGAAACACAAAGTCTACACTTTATAGTGGTTAGCATCGTATTTTACATGCATCCTCTTGCATGGTACTCAAGCAAGCAGCTTTCACGAAGCAATCAGGTTGTTAGCAGCACACTCACCACTAGATGGAGCAGCCGTTGTTAAGTGTATGCAATGTGGGAAACAGACTGTGAAGAGAAGACTTGACATTAGTAGGTATCATAGCAATCAGACACAGGCAATTATTAAGCAGCAGCTGCATCAGCCAGTGACATGTAAACAAACTCATGTGGGCAGAGCAAAGCATGTATTGACTAATTAATACGTTAACACATGTTTAATAAGCTACGTTAGGTTTCTGATGAACTCTACCGACTGCGTGGAGCAGAGACCGGGCTTTTTGGAATTCAGCTCAGATTACATTGATTTGCCCAAGGTCAATACTTTAAAAAAAATGTAAATTGTGAAATTCTTACTATTTACCTATGTTTGTCCTCTGTAGTTGTGTCCCTTTCTTGGTTTGCTGAAATCCATACTTTTCAATAAACGTTAATTAAATATAACCACTGACTGTTTCTGTAGAGTTTGAGAGATAAGCAGCATGTTATCATGCACATCTGGTTAAAATAGTATGCGCGTGTTCTGTGCGTGATATTGGAAACATGTATCTGATTGGATACGCATAGCTTAATTGACAGGTCCTCATTGGTTGTTGGCCAGAGTATTCAAGTGTGCTACCTTTGAGAGGGTGCAGATGAACTCAGCTTGGAACAGGCTATATTGAATCTGCTGTCATGTTGGAAATAACCATCTTCGTGATGTTAATGCTGTCGAGTTTCTTTTTGCAAGAACTAAAAAGAACCCACTTCCTTTAACCGGGGATGCAACAGTTTCCTTTTTGAGACTCAGTTGGCACATGCGTTTTGGCGCTGAGTTGCCATCTTAGAGCAACAGCAATGAGCAAACAGTCAGTGATTGTATTTGACTAACGTTTATAGAAAAAGTATGTGTTTCAGCAAACAAAGAAAGGCACACAACTACAGAGGACAAACATAAGTAAAAAAGTGGGTATTTCATCATTTATATTTTTTTAAGTATTAACCTTTGGCGAATTGATGTAGTTGGAGCTGAATTCCACAAAGCCTTGACTCTGATCCCCTCCGAAACTTCCTTCACCATGAAGGGGAGTTTAGTCCGCTACTATAGAGATTATATAATGTAATGTCATTTTAATGTGTGTGTTTCTCTTATAACTAATTTCTGTGTTCTTTTCATGTGCTGTTTTATAAATCAATTTCTGTGTTCATTCAAGTGGCTAACTGTACAAATCCTCACTATCAGTAGCTTCAATTTGGCAGTACGCCCAGACCTTGCTTTGAGAACGAACAAACGATATCTCAGTTTCAAGGTCTCGGCTTAGAAAGAAGAAGCCTTGTGAGGTGTTGGTCGGTCACATGTTATGAACCAGTATTGGTCTGTCACATGAATGAAACAAAACGGTAATGATTCATTAATTATGCTAAATCATGCAACTATAATTTCACTGTGTATAGCGCTAATATAAGACAACTGCTGGGTCTGCCCAGGCAGAGCTCCTGATTGACATGTGTACTATGGTGCGTTGAGTTGGTTGGAACCTCTCCAGCACGCTGACATTAAAAAATGATTCATTAAGACTGACTTCGAGTGTCCCTGTGTAAGAATTTCCACGACAATACTCAAACAACAGTTAGAGCTGGCACAATTACCATATAACCCTGTAACCGACGGTTATGAAAAAAGACTGTCATGAAAATAAATAACGTCATAACTGCTTATTTTGTTATTTTTTTGTGAAATGAACAGCTGACTGAAGACAGGTGGTGGGGCATTAGTGCGGTTGACTCTTAAGAACTTGATGAAATCAGAGAGGAAAAGGCGATGTGAGAGGATTTACTCCGCCCAAAATCTGTCTGCGTGAGATAAGTCTATGACTTACTTGAGGCTTATTTGATCGAATATACATTTCGTAATGTTTAGGCTGTCACAAATGTACTGATATACTACTGTAAGTGGATGCACGTGGCATTCTGGCAACTTTGAGAAAAATTACTTAGTTTTGCCTGTTGTTCACACGTGTATCTGTCCTCTCATTGGCTAGAATGGTCCCACCTGATCTCGCTTGCCTTAAATCATTGGGTGCATGCATTTCCATTTTTATATCGGTCATCCGGCTATCTTGTCAATATAATATATCATCTTTGATGAAACTTTGTTGCTCCTTGCTGAAATGTAGAATGTTCATTCAAATGATGTTAACTGATGTGGCTCATACAATTGAATGTAGTTTTTGTAATGTCAGTTGAATCAACAAATCACAGCACACATGATGGGTACATTTCCTGCTTTTACTTCCTGCTTTGCTCCTATGGGTACACGCGGGATGGCCACCAATCCACCCATTATGACATCATTGACTAGAATGGGGACGCCCAAATGATGAATTACACTTCTATGGCGGCACATAAAGTCAAGACCAAAGTAGAACATATATTTAATTTATTTATTATTTATTATTTAATTATTATTATTATTATTTTGCTATTCAAACAGATATGACATTGACCGCGGTGATTTGGCTGGCAAATTACCGTCATCCAACATTCCATGACCGTCACAGCCCTAACAACACTATATTGTTTACCCTACTCCTCTAAACAGTGTACAGTATAAGAGAACTATCGTTTTTAACATCTGGTGTGTATGATTTTCAACTGGAGCAGAAGCAGAGATGTAAACTCAAAGAGTACCCAAGGGGAGTTGGTTGTTCCAGATCATCCACACCCATGAGCAGTTCCAAGACTAACACAGAGCGAGCTAATGTTCAGAGAGACAGGCATCTTTCTCTGTGCACCTTTGTGAAAGGGAGAGCTTAGCACTGGGAAGGGAACTCCTACCATTTGGTCTTAAAAGTCCTCTGAACACCCCTCTCTTTCACAAGCTCTCAGGCCAAAGCTGTGGCAGAGCAGATAGTGTTTTAGGAACGGGGCTAGGTAAAAAGTTTCCTCAGCCATGGGGCCTATGTGTGTATGTTCCTGTGAGCCTTATAATGGGTTGGAGAAATGCATGATTCTGCATACTTTCCCCAGCTAAACCACACACAGCGCCATTTTCTAGTCGGCTCCGGGCGGTTGGGCAGACATATCCCGACACCCTTGGCTCCTTTGCTGTGGCTACCCTCCTATCGCTACAAACAGATTCCTAATACTATCATTGTTAGAGACATCGAGCATATCTTTGTCCTGCTGCTTTCATCTCCCTAAGCAGTTTCGATAACCTTGGACTGTTTGAGTTACTAAGGATTTTGATATCATTTTCGTCACTCTCATAACTGGTATGCATTAACTTTTACTAATGGACCATGAAATTGTCCCAATCACAACATAAAGACTATTGTCAGTCAAACTCTTTTGAATAATAACAATTATTATTTTCAGAAGTTCTGCCGACTGGAAATCAGTAATCATAAATACAATAGACCCGTGTGTTGAGGATGACTATATTGGGATACTTACTGCAGCTCAGTGCGCTGTCCGTCTGTGCCAGTGAAGAGGGGATGTCCCAGAAGCTGTTGTCCCAGTCGATGACGTTGCCGACAGCATCACAGGTGAGGGCGACCAGCTGTGTCATGTCCATGGCATAATCCCACAGGCGGAAGTTATAGATGGTCCCATCAAAGCTACTATGGGACCCCAGCCTGAAGAGCCCCCCAGCCCCCACCGAGTGCCCAATCGTGTTGGAGCAGGTCTTGACCCTGTAGATGCTGTTGAAGTAGAGGGTCACTTTGCCTGTGGTGGAGGCCCACGTGAGACAGAATTGCTTCATGGTGGAAGTGAAGTCTGAGGCGTTGAGGATAGAGTCTATCAGACATGTCTCGTTAATCATGACCAGTGCCATTCCATCCTGGTTATTTCCGAAGCTGAGGGCTTCTTCACCGCTGCTGTCCTCTAGCCGGGTGTAAGAGAAGATAGTCTCCTTGCTCTTTTGGTTGGGCCGGGCTATCTCGAAGCACACGGTGAACTGCTGAAGGGTAGGTATGGTCACCGAGTTGGAGACTTGGACCACTTTGCCTGCGCCGTTGGACACTGTGACCTTCTGGTTCCTTAGCGCCACGGCAACTACAGCACACAGGTAGAAAGAAGAGCATTAGAGAACAAAGTGTTGTTCAACTACAGGCCTAAGGACTCACAACCACCTGATTCAACCAATCAAGTCATCAACTAATCATAAGCCTTTGATCAGTTGAATCAACGTTAGTGCTGGGCTGGAACACTGTGGTTCTCCTGGATTGGAGTTGGGAACCACTGCATTAGATGACTGTCAGATGTTCAGTAGAACCAGGGGCTCTAACAAACTGTACAGAACATCTTGTCTAAAGCCCGATGCGACTAATATCATACAGTATGTCTGGGTAAACACACCACTTACCTGCCATTACTGCTATACAGTCATACTCTGACTTCAAAACAAATTGTCCTTTCAGCATTCAAAAGGAATGCTGAAAGGCCAATTCATGCTGTGTGAATCCAAAGGCTATTTGTCACTCTCTTGCTGTCTGTCATTATTCACTATTTGCATCTAACGAGACACCGTTTCCACATCATAATTATTTGACTTCAGACAGTGTTCCACAGTCCAGAGGATGAACGGTGCCAGTTAGGCAGGGACCTCAGCTTCTAACATCTCAGGCCTACCTCTTATCACTAAGATTAAATGTCAACCAGCACTCCATTTCCACATTCCCACCAGTCAATGAGGCTTTTCAACAGGAAAAGGAGTGCTCTATTCTTTTTTAAATGTACATATGCTCATGCCATACTTTCTGACATTTAATTTAAGGAAGCTCAGATTTGGTCGGCGGGTTTGTTGCTGTTGGCCATCCCATTGCCAGAGTGACAGCCAATTTGGAATGGAAAAACACAGCTCAGCTTTGAATGTGGTATCAGGATTTGACACAGCTGAGAGGCCCTTTTTGATATGTCCTGCAGGGCTTTGTTTGTGTTGTTGATCTCCGATCTGCTTTACGAGCCGTACGGAAAGACCAGGGCTCACTGTGACAACGTCATATGATTCCAGAGCTCCAGGCAGGACATTGGGCTGCCAACAGGTTGAAAGCCAAGTTCAATAGGTTCGCCTGACGGTTGGGATACCACCACAGAGCCCAAACCCAATAGGAGCTTAGACCCCAACTGATGGGTGTGGGAGAACAAAGGTTCATGTGATGCGGTGTATAAATGACTCAATATAACTCGTCTAACTCAATCTAGCTCATCCAATGTACATGCTTTAAACTGATACTCAATGCCTGGCGACGACAAAGGAGCCAACTAGAACCAAACATTGTGGAAACCTCACAAAGCCGGTTTTCCTTAGCCTCTTGCATTGATAAATGCAAAGCATACCATGTTCCAACATGGTTGGCTGAAAATCTCTCACAGTAAAATGTTGAGAAAATGTTATTGAATCATTTGAAGGCATTGGAAAGCTAGGGTACCATTCCCTGACACTTCATTCACACTTGGACCTGTTGTGAATGAGAGGTTATATTCAAGCTGGGAGAGATTTGAATTGATTCGGCCATGTGAAGGGATAATGTGGTGGAGGAGCTATGTGCGATTACGCTTACTGTACCTCTTTGATGTGGAGGGTTTATGGTGCCTAGATAAAGGTTGGGACTGGGATTCTATAAACTGAATATAGGCTAAACACCTTAAAACACTCCATTTTATCATTCACTCACCCTGTCATTGGTTTCTCTGACTACTAATTTCAAAATTATTTTTATTTCATGTCGCCTGTGCTTATTAGGGTCCTTTCTATTTAAGAAAAGGGAACTGAATATTTTTGAAGGGAGAATCACAGCATTGTGTCAGAAATACATTTTTTTATAAAAAAGTGTAATTTTTTAAGCTAGCATAGTGGATGGAAGACATGTTTGTCCCGAGCCATGTTGCTGTTTGGTTAGTAGAAGGGCGGAGATGTTTGACGCTTGCGTAATGTTTCTTTTGGGGAATGACTTATAAATACCATGAGGCTTACAGTCATAGGACATGGCTAAACATGAACATCTAAATAAGCACGTTGAAAATAGAGAAGAAAATGTCATGTACAAACATTCAAACGACAAAACATAAGAAGAATCATAATAATCATAATAAACTTAACAATCACGGTAACCATAAAAATATACCTGTAAAAACAGAAGTAAGTAAACAGAAAAGAAAGCTTGCCTGCTTTAAAACATACCTTGCCTGTAACTGACACTGAAGCCTTTCTTTTGGACGCTAAAGTCTGAGTTAAATGACACCTCCATCACATTGCCGGTGGAGTTTAGCGTCAGTCCTTTGGCTGTTAAGCCACAAAACTTAACATCTTGGTTGCCGGTGTTGACAATGATGCGGTCGTAGATGCACCCAAGGGCCTCCTCAAGCTCAAAGTCAGAGAAGGTTATTTGCACAATGAATCCAGCTGGAGCCTGCAGAGTCCACTTGCAGGCCTGACTACTGGGGTAATCTTGTGGGTAGCAGGGGGAGTTGAATTCACCCTGGGAGTCCTTGAGCACCACAACGCAGTTGGAGTTACTACAGCTCAACACTGCTGAACCAAAAACAGGGACACGTTGTCACTACTACACCCCAGCACCAGGGAGGACAGGAAGACACCAGGAGACACCAGGGGACACCAGGACAGGACAAGGGACAAGTAAGACAGTGGAGGAGGAGTCAGGTCAGTAGTGCAACAGTGCAAGGCCAGGTAATAAGGTCAGAGGTCAGAGAGACTGTGTTAGTGGACCAGTGACAGAGTCAGACAACAGGGACCATCTCAGGGGATAGACTCACAGGAGATTTCGATTAGGAGTAGCAAAGATTCAAGAGTAAGTCAGTGGAAACAAGCTACTCATACTACACATGCAGTTGAAAAATGTATGTTGAGATGATAAAATACCAGAGCTATGGTTTAAATGTAACCTGAAGACTATGCGCATAGAAAATGTTTAATAGGCTGGAAAGAAATCTTCACTCAGAAAACAATGACTTCTGTTTACCCAGGCCAGTCTAATATGTGAGCCAAAACCATAGCAAACATTGGAGTGGGGCAGAAACATTCAAGAGCAAAAACCCACTGCGGAGCAATTAAAGTCGGTCAAGTGGCGTTCTTGATCGGCATCCAACACAAAGTACAAGACGGCCTATTCTATTTAGCATAAACAAACATTAAATGTGAATACAAATGAGAGTGGTCTGCAGACAAGTAGTACAGTCAGAAAACACATAAAGCCTGCATAATGACGGGATCTCTTTCAGAACAGTCATTTAACTCGGTGATGTAATACAGTCTTCTAGAACTTTAATAAGACCGAATTCAATTCCGCAATCTCAATATGGCCAGTAACCGTTTTTGTCTCTTCTCCATAAGCTTCTTGATCCAACGTTTGAACTTGATTGTGAGCAACAGTAAATGTTCTGTAGCTGTATGTCTTTCTCTACGAAATGTCAGTCAAATTTGGATTACACATCAAAAGGCAAACGCTGGACGAAACCCATACAATGGGAATCAGCAGTGGTTATGTTGGGTGTTCTCGTTCGCTCACCTAACTCTCTGATCCTTGTGGCTGATGGCTTACAGGCAGGAACAATGCTACCTTTGCGGTGTCATTTCTCTACAAACTGAATCAAATCAGGGATCAGGAAACCTGGATGGCAACAATCCAGAGGAGAATTCTACCCTTGGAGAGGGTCGAGGGAATTCTCTATAACAGTAAGAGCAAGATCTCCAATTACTGGAAACAATTCCTACCAAAACCACACGTTTTTGTTTATCGCCTGATTCCAGGCCAGAGTTGTCCTTGCTTCAGAAAATCGACTCATTAGAAGTGTTATGCACCCCACAATGGATGACTGATGCTGGTTCAGATTACAGCCTGGTCCTCCTGTGGCACTGTTATACCTGCCAACATGTGCCCTCTTCTCAGCTGAGAGGGTCAAGAGAGCCCTAAAAACTAAATCCACTCACTCAGGCTGACCGAATTACAGCATAGAGTGGCTGTTCCTTAGTCTAAAAACACCTCCTAATATGTGAGGCCTAAAAATATTACTGCCAACAACAGCTCAAGCATTCTCATACATATCACATGATAGATAATCATGGCAGACTAGCCAGACTAGCTTCAGAACCTTGTACCTTTAAAGGTCAACTGGTCAACATCCCACATCTACCTGTCATCTAAATATGAAGCTAACTGCAACCATTATCCACTTATCCACTGAAAGTTAACAAATGATACTAAGTAACAGCCACACGTATCTATAAAACAAACACAGATTGATACAATTATAGTGTTTCAAGTGAAAGATATTATATTCTTATGGGTGTAAGGGATTACCAAACAACGTCCGAAACATAATTGAACGTGGCATACTGGCGCTGTGCACTGGTTTCATTAGGAGTGTTTGAGTGGAAGATGAAACGAAGAGCGAGCGAGAGCCCCTCTCATTTGCCTCTATGATTCATCAGGTTCATAACCCTGGGCACAGTCCCAAAAATCAAAGGTAAGTGACGTAATAAAGTGGCTGGGTATCTTCTTTTAACCAGTCAGAATCGCTAGTGATTTACCAGCTATGCCCAAACAGAGAGAAATACGAAGGATGACATTGGGTGTTGTGCTATGACTTTACAATGACACAAACTGCTACAAAGGGACACTGAGATGAACAGACACTGGTGAGGAAGTAACACCAATGCAAATGATGACCGTGATAGCCATCGATAGGAGACATGTAAAAAGGGAATTAAGGTTACAATGGCGCACATTTGTGAGCTCAGGAGTTGTGGTTGGGTTTGCAAAATGGTTTCTAGATTGATCTAAGGAGAAACAACCAAGTTCTTAGCCTCACTGATGACAGACCGGTATTTTTAAAGTACTTGCCATAACAAAAGCGTGATCCGTGTTTGTAGGTAACTGTTTAGTGAATTGTCATGATGACAAGTATGAACTATTTATTCAAATTTTTAAAAGCTATGAAATTACATTATCTCTTTAGTAAACCAAACATAAACACATCTAAATGTAAATGTTGTTCTTAACTAAAGGAGATGATAAATCCCAGAGGTATTTAATCCAACAAGTATTAATGATTTATCCTAGCAAATGTTCTCTTAGAATGTAGGCTTAGGTATTTTCTGTGGTTCCAATTGCACAAAGCATTTAGCCTCAGTATCTAGCTACACTGTAGGTTACATTATATGGGACCATCACATTTCTATGTAATAGGAGACTGGCCTCTGAGCCTCATACAACTTTAGTAAAACATCTGACAAGCAGGATCAGTCTGATTTATTCCCACATGTCATGCCAGCACTTGAATAAGATGAAAATACGACTGAATTAGAAAAGTAAAAAGTGTGTAAACATTAAGATACTGATTTTGGACGCTCTTGGAACAAGCACAACTGCAAGGAATAAAGGTCATTTATTTTATTACCCTTCGCTCCTAAATGTACCACTTAGCACGTTGGCAAGTCTGAATCTTTCTTGATTCTGCCACCAGTAGGGAGTTTTAACACAGTGGTTTGCCATAAAATTAATTACCTGGATCCACTCTGCTTTGAACATGGGTTTTTTTCTCCCTTTTTCCATGTTATGAGAATAGCATGAATTCTAATGCTTTAAATAAACGAATGCATAACAGACACTCCGTGTAATTAAATCATGTTATTGAAAATGGGAACACATGTTGGAGAGTGTGCCAGGATGTCCCGACGAACCATCTCTGTTTTACTTCCACAACATCAAAAAGAAGATACATTAAACAACAACAAGAGTGATTCCTCAGAATATGATACAACATAGACAACAAGAACACCAACAGAACTGTGGTTCTGCTGCTGTGGTTATAATTAAGTGGAGTCAACTAGAATCCCTCCCAACGAAATGGTGGCATTTTCATAACATTTGGCAGGGTCCAGAGGAAAAAACAACAGCATGAACGAACTCCCTTCACGCTAAGGAGTTGAATAAACAAGTAATGGGATCAACGTTTGACAACTGGTCTGGGTCTGTGTTGGTGTGTGTGTGTGAGATGCTGTCAGCCACTGGTGTGGTGTGTGTGTGTGTGGTGCGCAAAAGGAAAAACAACATGCCAAACGATGTTTACTCAGTTTGTATGTCAAAAAGAAACACTAGACACACCAAGCCCTGACCGCTGCTGAGGGACTGACCAGGCTCCTCTGTACTCACATGGCCCAGAGGACACCCACATACACACACACACACACACACACACACACACACACACATGCGTGCACACGTACACATTTAGACCCACATCGAAGTAACTATTTTTCAGTTAATGCAGTTTGTGAAGCAAGTCAATGAACATAATTACTACAGCTAATTGCTGCCAATGTGAGAGTCAACTATAGCTGGCTTCAGCACATCATGTGCAGCAACTCCTGGAAAGTAATTTCATGTTAAATAAAAAGGCATCTTTGTTTTTCAATATTCAAAGTCTTTTCCATTCTGACTGGCAATGTGTTCAATAATTGCGGGTTTCAAAAAGTGATTCTGTACAGTACAGAACTTAAAAGAGCAACATTTGCATGCATTTAACTTTCAAAGAGATGGGAATCTGCATTTCCATGATTAAAAGCATTCTCATCTTAATGAGACATTAACATAAGAACACAAAACCCCATTGTTACTGTATAGACCCGAAGACGCTGACCTGTAATGAGATTCGCATGGTGTTGTTGCTGCAGCATGACTGAAACGTGAAGTGCGATGAAGGTCAGTGAAGAGAGGGCCTAAAAAACAGGGTTTGATCAGAAAGCTCCTTTGAGAGGCGGCAGGGCAGGCTGCAGTGGGTTGGTGCCAAGGGATGGAATGCCAGATACGCAGAGACGGGCAGAAAGGGGCTCAAACATTCACTGACACTCCCACCGCCTAAAAATAGACTCTTTCAGATGGGGGACCTCTGAGGAAAGTTTAATCCTCCAGATTACTTGGAGGCTTTCAAGCGGCCCCCTCCTGGTCTCCTGGCAGCACACCTGGGATACCTGTATCTCAGCTGGTCTCTGTCCCGCCCCTGTCTTTCATGAGAGGGCTAATTGAGTGGGGGAGTGAGGCCCATGCAGTTTAATCACATATGACCCCATCTTCTTGACACACGGGAGTTGTGCTGCTGTGACATGGCGGAGCACGGAACAGCTCTGCCAATTTGTATTTGTTTTCAAAGGTCTGCTGAGACCACAGCTCATCACCAGGAACACACCCACGCATGTTATGACAAAGTCATAACATAGCGTAGATCATATTTTGTGGAATGCCAATTGATGGGGGGAAACTTGATGTTCTGTTCATTTGTGGTTGTAAGAAGTGTCCTATCACAATTCAAATACAACAGAAATGGGAGTTCTCTGCCCTGTGGTGCCAGATACCCATGTGGATTTAATCATAAACTGTTGACATGTCTGAGTCAAAATTCCTCTCTTGATGTCCTACTTAATAAAGGAACTCTATTGACATTTTCCTTGTATCTTCAATTTTCTATTCTTTTTTGTAAGTAAATATCTTTCTCTCCTGTTTCTTGTGATAGATGGTATGTATTTAATAGTAAAAATGGGGCAGCATTTTATGACAATAATTGTTTGCGAGTTGAGATCACTCTGTTGATTCTCTCTCTGGCACCAAAAACACTTTTAAAAAGTGCCCTGTTTCCCGGCACTGAATCTCCTATGATCCAAGCCTTATCTGAAAACCAGGTCTGCCTGCCAATACCAACCAACACAGCCAACTATGACATGTAACAAATAGAAAAAAAGACTATGCTTTCTAAAAAAAACTACAGAACACCCAGAACTGCATAAAATACCCAAGTCAGTCAGACTTACAACATGCAGGAGAACAATGTTTTATCTCCTAGGTGAGAGAAGTGGTGTGAGCTTTATAAAGCCTGAACTGCAACAGAGTGGAAGCCTTTTTCTGGCTTCATAAGGGCTAGCTCGTGTGGTAAATACATTAGCCTAGACCTACACACATGCTGAGCCCAAAGACTCTTAGCAGAACGTTCAACGGCACTCTCGGGTCAAAGTTATATATTTTTTTTGCTGTCAAACATCGCACGTGACAAAATGAAAAAGCACGAAAGCAAAGTCATAAACATTTTCATTTGTCATTTGGGAAACATTCACCCTGTTTCAGAGTCTGTTAGTGTAATGAAACACATATTTAAATCCCCTTTCGGGATTACCTGGTGGTGATAAATTAAAAAAGTGTCTTGTCATCGCTGTCTAAAGTGACACTATCCAATACTGCACAATGACTGCATTTATCCATCACGAGTACTGCCACAAGTATTTATCCAAGACTTAACTGCCCATGTACTGGGCATTTCTTTAGATATCATGACTGTCTTGTGCTTTTATGGAATCTACAGTACTCGTATATCAGTTGTCGCCAATGAACGGATTAATAAAGGTAACACCAATGTTTCTGCCCAGTGCATAGTTTGACTTGCAGGTCTGATAGCTACTGATACCAAACTACTGTACTGTGGATAACAATTGCCTTTCGGTGTCCAATCATTCTGAAGGTACATATGTAAAACAATGAGTGCCAGTGTTAACAGAAGCAACGAACATGAGAAAGCAGAAGCGCAACAAGCACAATCACTGAAACAGGAAAAAAAGACAGAATGAAAGGAGGGCAATGTTGAGAGAAAGCAATGGTATACAGTTTATCAACCGCAATGAAACCATTTGAAATCAATATCCATTTGTCTTTTTTATTTCAGGAGGAATACTATTCAAAACATAAGAAAACACAAGCGACGCCAATAGTATAATCAATCTGTACCTTGTCTTTGCAGGGACATCAACAGCAGGGCAACTGGCAGGACGTTACGGAACTTCCATCGCCACCATCCTCCACAGATGTAAGACTCCCTGTCAATCACAAATCACAATTAGGACGGCGACATACTGGTTATCGTCTTATAGTCATACACATGCAGTAACATAAATGACATAAATACACACTTACAGTATCTTTATTCATACTGATGGGTCTGCAATTTGAGTCCACTTTCAACATTTGAATTATGTATCTGTGGTATGGAACCATATTTTTCCGCACAACGAGGGACCACAGCGAAGCAGATGCAGTTTTGTTATATAATGCTAAATAATTATCCCATGTCAGTTGTAATGACTTCCAGAGTTAGACAGCACCAGTGGTAAGTATCCGACAGACTGCATCAGTGTGGTGGTTCATTCAATGCTCCGTGTTTGAATTTCACATGAAAATCATATTATAATAACGAAAGGAAAATACACCAATTACTGTCATTAGCCATGCCCATAATAACCAATGTGGCTGTTTTGATCTCTGGGTACATACAGTATATACAACCCTCTTGCCTGTAGACTTTACATTCCAGGAATATCATTCAGTTGATGGATAAAAGCTGTGTCTTTAAAATGTAATAGATAAATGAAACAATTACATATGAAACGTCCACATTGTCTGAGAGGAGTTCACCATCGATATATAAAAATGTATACACAAGTCAGTCAGCATAACTTCACTCTAATCTTATCTAACATGTACGCAAGTGAATTCGATCAATCACTAACAAAACAATCAAAGAGTACAAACCTAAACCAGGTTCACAGCAAGAATACAGAGAGAACAATGCAATGTGATGGGAACAAAGAGACAAATAGCAAGCAGAGTCAATCCATTCTTCTTAACACATTTTATTGCTGGGTCTCTGCTGTCCAGATACTGTACATCGATGTGGGGTTACTACAGAGATACATCAAAATCAACCTCTTGTCATGTGAGGATGTTTCTCTTTGGTTTCTAGGTGTCATTTTTCTCTGAATTCACACGTGACCCATGACCTCATTTGAACATTTCTGTGTCACCTCGTTTTCTAACATTCTCCCAATCAACTCAAGGCCACACAAACAAACCTCTCAGTCAGTCAGGAAATTACAGTATACTCCAAACCCAAGTCATTTCACAGAGCTGGGTTAGCGACTATTAGCTACTCATATGGTTGAGCTGCTGTGGGCCTAAACTATAATGGACAGGATGGAGCATCTGCCAAGAGGCCCTGTTCGCCTCCTCAATCTTGGAGAGGAAAGGGCCTCCTCTGTTAACTTCCACTACACTGAGCGAGACTCTATCTGGACGGACTGCTTTTCCGCTTCACCAAACACTACCTTCATTAGCCAATAGCCACGTCTGGTCTGGGCTTAATTGATACCAATTACTCTAGGTGTTTTTTTTTGTTTGTTTTTTTTCTTCCTAGAGGGTGGATCAGCTTAATATTGCGGAAAGAATGTTAATTTCCAATCCCCCATATTTTTGGGGTAAATATGTATATCCATACACATATGCATACATATACACATATATACATACTGTACCTATATAGACATACATACTTTTTTAAAGAATATACCTTTATTATTATTCCCCGCAAACCCTACCGCCGATCCCCCAATTGAAGTAAACTAATAAACACTTCTGCTTTTATCTTCAATTTATACATCTTATACACATTCTACAGACACAGTCTACTTTACAATAGTTCTCTATTGTTTGTTCTTAGTCCTTCCTCTATTTCTGATGTCCATCCAGTTTGATTTCTATTTGTAACTGTGCTGT
The DNA here is from genome assembly GCF_002021735.2 of Oncorhynchus kisutch. NCBI lineage: Eukaryota > Metazoa > Chordata > Actinopteri > Salmoniformes > Salmonidae > Oncorhynchus > Oncorhynchus kisutch. Next base: position 19,291,412 of record NC_034194.2, on the reverse strand, counting down.
TTCACAGAAGTTCTGAACCTATATACATTTTACAGACCCTGTATGTTTTACATTGTTTATCTTGTTATTAGTCCCACCCTTCAGCTCCATTCAACCCCTCCCATCTGTCTCTCAACATCATCCATTTCGGATTTCTACTTGCCATATATTTCTCAACTGTGCTGTGATGCCTCACAAAAGAATTGAACCTTCCTATTCTCATAGCTTCTACAGATTTTAAATGAAAAATAAACATTTTTGCTGAAATATTATTATATATTATTGATTGATTGACTATGGCTTTTCAAATCACCCAGTATTGCTATCTGTAGTGTTAGTTCTAGGCAAATGTTGCAATTGTTCAGCCATTCCTGTACCTGGGTGTTCACCGGTACTCTAGGTGTTGCCTGAGCTCTGGGTGGTGCTGGAGGAAGATTAAAAATAACATTTCAAAGCTTCTGTGAGTCTTTCTATGTTGCATTTTCTCAGTAGGCAGTAGGTATCACCCATTGAATGATTCCTGGAGAGATGCAATCACTGTAGTCACGGGATAGTAATTTACTGACATCAATGTGATCCTGGTGACTCAGAGCATCTTCGCAGCAACAGCATCAGAGTATGGAAAAATACCAAACTCTTTCCCTTGCTTCAATGAAGACTAAATAACATCGTTATATTCACAAAATTCACAAAACTTGACCCACTGTTGTTTTGTTCACTGTGTGCCCTCCCAAGTTCACTGCGTCCTAACTCAAAGCCCTGCCAGGGAACTCACTTAGACAAGATGATGAGTATCGCAATTCAACTTCCTCGCAAGCAGAAGGAGCACCGAGAGAAGTGATATGGAGTATATATATAGGCCAACCACACAAAGGCCATGATCCCTGGTCATATTTTATTCAGACAACAGTATTTTACCTCATCACGTTCATCATGGCTACCAGGAAACAAAGATCAAGAGAGGTGATCTCATCAAGAGAAGGAAGGAAAATCCTTTCTTATAGTCATTCAGAAAACAATACTCAGTAGTGAAGAACTGGCATGTTTACGACTCCACGACCTTATAACTCCACGACCTTATAACCCCACGACCTTATCTCAAAGGACAGTCAATATTCTTTCTGAACAGACTCAGTATAAACAGTATAAATATGGCAAAGTAGACTATACAAATTTCACACAAAAAAAAGCCACAAATATACTTTCTCATAATTCTAAAGTCATCCATTGTTACTTTGACTATTCAAATAGTAACTAATATGGCTATTGGAAATGATTGGTTGTGATTGTGTTGTACAAAGGAAGGAAACCTCTGAAATAAAGTTGACATTTCTAACAATCCCCCTTTTTTATTTAGTAGCCTAAACATTCGAGTAGACAGTAGCCTTTCAAATGTAGAAGAAAAAAATAAGGAAGTGAATTACATCTTTACACATATTTTATAGCATTAGGCCTAGAGAACAAGACTCAATTAATTGCTTATTACATTAATTCATGCAATTCCTGACATTAGAGAAAAAGTGTTCTTTGTTGAAAGTTGTTTCTCTCAAAATATGTAAATATGAATGCAAAACAAGCAGAGAGAGGTCAGTGCTTTGGGTCCCATGGAGAACACATAAAGACTGATTCATCTGATGGCAAGGGTGGATTTTCGTTGTACGTACGTCCATCAAACCCATTGATGCCAGGCATTCATAATAAAAAATGGGCAGTAGTAACATAGATGAAGACGGTATTATCAATATCCAAACTAGTAGGAATACATGTTTAGAGTGTACTTATAGTAGAGAAGACTGGTTAGACAAGAGTCATGAACCATCTCCAGACACATTCATGATGATAGCTAAAGGCCTGTCTTTCTCACCCTTCACAGAGCTCTCCTTTGAGGATGCCTTATAATGGTATAGTGTCATCACTGAGCTGTTGGTCTCAGGATATGAGAGCCATCAGATTAAGACTTTGATTTTTAATTAAATCCCCCAGTTTTTTGGAGTGACTGACATCAGCCACCTGGGGCAGGTAGAGGCTATTCATCTTCTTTTCAACAGATTCTCTATGACTTCATTTCACATCTCTTAATATTCGCTGTCCTGTCAGAGAAGTCCCTCATTGAGGACCTGGTGGAACTAGCTGGAAGCTGTGAGTTCAGTCTGTAATCGTTCAGTTTACATCACCTTTTGGAACACATTCTAGGGTTGTGTAACACCAGTGAAGAACATTATAAGAACACTCATTCAACAGCAATTTCTCACATGCTGATTACAGTTCAGAAGACAACACATGTCAATGTATCATCTTTATGAAGATACAAAATCTGGTAGAAATTATATATATTTTTAAAACGTGGCATACATCAATACAGCATACAGAGAGATGAGGAAATAATACGAATTTCACTCATTTTATTGTTCAGTAAGGTCAGTAGTGTGTTCAGTAGAGCTAGGCAGAAAAATCCATGTTAGTGAAAAAGCTGTTCTCTATAATGTAAGCTACTTTAACTTCCTCTAAAGTAGTTGAGTTTACTTTGTGTCATCATCATGCAGTTTGCATTTAGCATGTAATAATTGACCATGTCTTGAGTGCTATCGAACATGAATTTATGAAAACCTTATAGCAATATGGCCAGCGGCGTTACATTAGCAGTCAAATGGGTTAACTATACAGAACAAGATGTTGACTGTGTTTTGAAAACATTATGACCACTCTCAGAGTCAATAGGCTAATTAATAGCAAATAAACACAAAGTGTAACAATGTAACATCCATGAAGTTATCCTCTGGTCACACTCAGAACAATCTCTAAGACAATGAAAAAGTCCAGCATTGACAATAACGCCATGAGCAATCTTTTTTTGTTTTAATAACTTACATTATCTTATTGGAGAGGGAGCTGGTCTCCTTGAAGAATCATATTATCTCCTCTCCTGTCGTCCGACTGGAGTTTGCAGTTTTGGAAAACTTTTGGAAACTTCTTCAAATTCGTGACACGCCAACGTTTGAAAACTTAATTCAGGCAATCACAATTCAGTGTATAAACGCTAAACACGCACTTATCCCAAAGTCGAAACTCAAATCGATTGATGAACCTTTTCCCCGTCCCGCAAGATGCTGGAAACAGCAGTAAAGCTGTTTTACCGTTCAGGGCCGTGTCCTTGCACACAGCTAGAGGACGTTCTCTCTCCCTCTGGCGCCCCACCCTCAACTAAAGCCAGGCAGGCAAGTCCCAGGGGTTAAGAAAATGTGCTCAAAACGCTACAAACCCATCCAGAATTCTACAGCAGTTGCTTCTCCACCACACTGTGAAAATTGACAAATTGGACATTCACAGATTCCACATAATTAGGTCCCATGATAATTGTTTTATTCTGTGTCTGTGACGCTTACAGCATGGACTGACAGTAGGCCATGCCACAATGAACGTAAACATTCTTTAAAGGGGTAATTTGCGATTGCTCCATTTTTTTTTTTTTACTTAAAAATTCATTATACACTGAGTAGTCCATATTGAGTTGCAACCCTTTTTGCCCTCATAACAGCCTCAATTCGTCCGGGCATGGACTCTACAAGGTGTCCAAAGCATTCCACTGGGATGCTGGCCCATGTTGACTCCAATGCTTCCCACAGTTGTGTCAAGTTGGATGGTATCAAGAATAGTGGTGGATCATTCTTGAATCACACGGGAAACTGTTGGGCGTGAAAAACCCAGCAGCTTTGCCATTCTTGACACACTCAAACCGGTGAACCTGGCACCTACTTCCATATACCGTTCAAAGGCATTTAAATATTTTATCTTTCTCATTTTCTCTCGGATTGGTACACATACACAATCCATGTTTCAAATGTCATAAGGCTCAAACATCATTCTTTAACCTGTCTCCTCCCATTCATCTACACTGATTGAAGTGGATTTAACAGGTGACATCGATAAGGGATCATAGCTTTCACAAGGATTCACCTGGTCAGTCGATGTCATGGAAATAGCATGTTCCTAATGTTTGGAAGAATATCTTATAAATGCTTAATGAGCTTAGTTCAACTGTCTAACACCATCAGAACCCCAAACCCCCAATGTTGTGTTATAGATCTGTCATTCTCATTGAAAGCAAGTCTAAGTAGCATTCTATGTGCGTTATTTCTATGCTTCCCGTTCTTAAGTTTTTGCCAGTATTACTTTACACCAGCTTCAAACAGCTGAAAATCAATATTGTTGGTTAGGGAAAATATATTTCACTGCGGTTTAGATGGTACAATGATTATCTACACTATACTTGCTTGTTTTGCCACAAACTGAAATGAACTATTAGAATTTTAGCAACCATGAAATTGCAGAGTGATTTCTGCATAGTGCATCTTTTATGGAATCTATTGAACTGAGGGAGGACAGGACTGAAACAAGTTCCTGCATAGTGGAATTTAGTATGTAGGCCATGAATGATCCAAGCAATCTGCTTTCAATGGCAGTTTAGAATGATCTTCCTTTGAGATAACTTAACAGGGTTGGATATCTGAATTCAGCCTGGTCTCATAGACTAGCTGTAACATAGTAAACATACATCTGGGACACTCAAATGAGTACGATATGTTATGTTTGGTTACATAAAACAGGTTACTTAAGGCAAACATGAAAGGAGGATGGTTGAGTGGGTGTCTGTATTACGTGAACATCTAGCTATCCAAATTTGATCACAGACAACTTTATAATTTTTAGCTAACTAGCAACTTTTCAACTAGTTATTACTTTTGAGCTACTTTGCAACTACTTAGCATGTTAGCTAACCCTTCCCGTAACACTAACCTTAACCGTTTTAGCTAACCCTTGTCCTAACCCCTACCCTAGCTAACGTTAGTCACAACAAAGTAGAATTCATAACATATACGTTTATATACGTAATATATCATACGAATTGTAATTTGTAACATAGCGTACGAAATGGATGGACATCCACAAATGAATACCTACCATATGAAACATAATATATCATACTAAATGGAGTGTCCTGGATACAAGTACAGAATAATACAAAATGCATGCCTCATACACTTTTTCATCTTTTCGTTCTCCAAAGCCATCACTTTTGTGTAGTTGAGGTTTAACCACAGCCAAAATACAAAATGATATGTATTCTATTGTTGATCGAACTATTGAGTTTATTGTAGCTCCTTAATTGGGTTGGGGGGGGGTTCTATTAAGATAATTAGACATGACAGATCTTTGAATGAAACTATGGGAAGCACTTTATCCCATCTTCCAAAACATCCCAAAATAGAATAGAACATTGACAGTTTTATGGCGTGAGCTATAAACTAACTTTCAGATATGGTTCCCTAAATGATGGACAATAGCCTGGCAAAAGTGATTCCATTTCCAGTTGTGAGTGACCTATACAGCTGGGGACACAGCTGTTTTATAATGGCGGGGAGGCTTTAAACTACTCCAAAAGCCAAGGAAGTAGCTGTTCTCCTACCAGTACATAATGAATCATGACAAAGGGATGATCAAACCCAGCTGATGTTCCCACAGTACTGTCAAGTGAGCTAAATAGGGCCAGTATTGATGTCATGTGAGCAGTGTTTACGTTGTGTGTATGGGTGGTATACTAACCATAACAACAATATAAATTGAAATGTTGCAAAATAACTGTGGAAAGCAATACATGTCTGCATCTTGTCCCCATGTCCTCCAATACTTACTTACCATGCCTCAAGCCACTCATTGGCTGACTGGACATGGTGCACAGAGTTAAGGTGCAGTTGTTCACGGTCACAGAGAGAGAATTACCGATTTCAATTCACTTGCGACTTTTCTCCCCCATCAACTACAGCTAGAAAAAATACGTAGAAGGAATCCACCTGATTTTCATTTGCATCAACACCATGCCCATCAACAAGGAAGGAAGGGACTCAGGCAAATACAGATGCTGGTGGTGATAGTTCAGCCAGTCGAGAGATAAAGGGCCAATGCCCTTTGTATAACTCTTAAGGCAACATGCAGGCAATGAAGAAAAACAATGAGCGTGATGACATCAAGAAACTAGGCATAGTAATCACATTGAACAGGTTGAGCAAACCTAAACATGACCCCAGACGACTAATTGTTTATTACCTGAATTAGAAGAAGACTAAGGACACTCAAAGGACTTGGTATTCATGGTACCTCTCCTGTCTCATTCATATTTTAATGGAGTGTAACCTGATTGACTTAATGAACAAAATGTGCTGGAAGGTATCAGTGTGGTATTTTGCAAATGCAGGACTCAAAAATGTCAGTCAGGGATCATGCAGTTCATTAAAGGTTTCATTTCATTTCAATGCCCCTTGTAATGCAGCAGGGGACTCCCTGGTGAGATTACACATGTTCTAAATGGAATTGTTCACTCCTTTCATCTCATTGATTTACACATTTATTTAATATGTTGAGCCTTCAGAGTGAACATTCCACAGTGAGGTCCACTCAATTATCTGCTCTTAGAGTTTCAGCACATTTTAATAATCGCTAATGGCTGTACATTACAGTTCAATTACTGTTATCAAACGAACACTAAAAGGGAGAAGAGAAGGTCATCTTCAAAGCTTGGCTACATAAACAGAGCAAATTAGTTAAAGTGGAGACAGCAGTCGAGAGGGATGTTGCGTTCTGGATAAATCTATTCAAATAACCCATCAACAGACTGTTGCGGTCTCTACGGTGTGGAGCACTGGCATGCTTCAATATTTCCCAGTTCAACATCACTATGGAAATGTATATAATGATGAACAATAACATAAATACTTGAATTGATGTGTTTTAATAAAACGGGAAAACGAGTCCGTCGTTTAAGTACACATCGATAAATGAAATGAACAATTTAGAAATATTAGAAACACAAAATGTACTCAAGAAACTTCTGCATATTTGAGGATGGACCAATCTACTGCTCAGTCAAAGATAAGAGCATCCAAAAGTCAAAGTTTCCTGAAGGGAAGGGCTTTCAACTAAAGTGACAATACTTCTCTATGGGGCGGTTTCCTGGACACAGATTAAGCCTAGTCCTAGACTAAAAAGAATGCACAATGGCTAATCTCCATTAAAATAGCTTTTTAGTCTAGGACTAGGCTAAACTTATGTCCAGGAAACCAACCGTATATGTCTCCTTCTTGTTGAACAAAAGTCCTCCTCAGTTTTGTTTACTAAAGCAGACGGTATCAGTATATACAAACAGGTCACCAACCATCAATCAATCAATTTACACAATTTATTTAAATTGTGTTGATGCAGAAACGACAGTCCTTTCACCCGAGAAAACAAGGCAAATAGATACTGTATTGAAAACACAGTAAAAGGGCAGATCAATGTCACCTGAAAATAGGGGATTATATCTACTGTCTACTTGAAGCATTGGGCTACTTTACTGTACGTAAAATTGATGAGAAATGTGGTCTTTTTTGAACTGCAACATGAGTACGTTCCCAAAACGTGCATGCATACAAAAGTGTTATCAAACTACAGTGAATAGGTTGTTCGTGAAAACTAATATAAGGAGTATATTAGCAGGGGATAAATGCACCGTTTTAACATACAGGCTCGGGAAGTCTTTAGTGAGCAACTCACTAGTTATGGACAGCCATGATGGAAGCTCCACAGCAGGAGTCCAATATGGAGACACAGATGTCATTGTTGTTTACGTTATGTTGGGACAGAATTGCTTTCTTCAGACGGATACAGCTGGGGTTGCTGTAGATTATAGGGTAACGGTCTCAGTTCTTCTGGGCCAGATCAGCGATGTAGTGATACAGTGACGCCGGGGGACAATGGGTCTCATTCTTTGCCAGTGGTAAGCAACTTCAGGGCCTTCTGCAGATTCTGCACCGCCGTGCCCACGTCTTCGTACTGCAGGGCACTGCCGGCGTACTTACAGTACTTCTGAGCTCTGGTGTAGTCCTCTGGCGTGAGGCGCACGTCACCTGCCGAGACAAAGAATAAGGAGTTCCTTTGAGACAAGTGTAATTATTGAAAATAAAAGTTACATTCTATAATGTGATCTCTTAATTAAGAGAGATTGTGTGTGAGTAACACACGCCGCTCCTATTTGACTCCCTCACTGACCCACCCTATTAGGTCATAAATTGTCTGAGGCAGACCAGCCTGAAACAGCTCTCTGATTTCTCCCTTAACTCAAAACGTATTTCACAAATCCAACCACACTCTGCAATATCACCAGAATTTGAGACACTGGCCATAAGTCCCATGACCATTTTTACAATATAAGACACTATTTAAAACTCTTAAAGAACCATGTCGGTCTAGACACATATGCTAAGCATTTTTTAGTTTCTTCAGAATTCAAAATGTTTTAAAGCACATTTGTGGTAACATGAACATAAACATTGAATGGTGTCTTTCAAAATGATAGGTTTCTTGTGTATATGTTAAGTAATGTTCCTGCCTATTTATCGGTATGGACAATGACTAAGAACATGTGGTTTTGCAACATGTTAAAAACTAGAGGGAGGAAAGACTGAGGTGAATAATAACAACATGATTGAGGATACTTACCCTTTCACTCCGCTACAGTGAGTGATATACTAAAATATGATGATCATGGACCAAATTTCCCCAATCTTGCATTGTCTACCGGTGACTGTCCCATTTACAAAAAAATGTAAATAAACATTACAGGCAAAAAGTATTCATGTATTAAAAGTATTCTTGCCACATGGCAAGGGATGCATTTGTGGCTTGCCACAAGAAGCTCCCATTTACCACCAGGCATTTAAATGATAGGGTTATGCCGAGGTTGGGTAGATTCTGAACACTTGTGGGCATTAAGGTCATTTTATAACCTTGGCCCTTCAGAATATACCACTATGCAAATGCTGTTCCATTTGAGGAAAGATTTGCACAGCTCTGAGGGTAGGTTAAATGGTCTGGTCAAAGACCATCACTGCACTCTCAACTGTTTTCAAAACATCGCCTAAAGCCTCCTCAAATAGAGAAACAGAATGTCAATATTCTAACGTTTATCGGTTTCTTCTTATTTTGCTTGGCTTTGAAGATCATAAATTAAAGTGATACTTCAGGAATTTGGCAATGAGGCCCTTTATTTACATCCCTAGAGTCAGATTAACTCGTGGATACCATATTTATGCTCCTGTGTCCAATATAAAAGGAAGTTAGAGGTAGTTTTGCGAGCCAATGCTAACTAGTATTAGCACAATGACTGGAAGTCTATGGGTATCTGCTAGCATGCCAGTCATTGCGCTAATGCAAGTTAGCAATTGCGCTAGTGCTAGGAATAGATCAGGCCAAATCACAGGTGAACAGCATTGTTTAAATATTATACTGTACACTTTTATTCTATAAACTTCTAGCAGCGAATTTTAAAAATGTGCTTCAGTGTATTTGGTAATGTTATGTAAATAAGGTATGCTGTTTTTATTTTTAATACATTTGCAAAAAATGCTAAAAAACCTTTTACCTTGTCATTATGGAGTATTGTGTGTAGATTGATAAGGAAAAACATTAATTTGATCAATTTTAGAATAAGGCTGTAACGTAACAAAATGTTGAAAAAGTCAAGGGGTTCGAATTCTTTCCCGAATGCACCGTACGTCCTGTGTAACATTATCACACTGGCTCCTGCTGCGTAAGCCATGTAATTATCACCTCTCATGCCAACCAAACGCTGTGTTTTCTGCTCTCTATTCATTAACATGTATTAATTCTGCATTGTCATGACACTGCAATTGGTAATGTAGTCATTTTCTTTTCATCAGCCAGTGATTATTTGGGTTTTGTCTGTGGTCATATTTTTCCCACCAGCGCTGGAAACCAAGAGCCCGAAGTCTGTTTTCCATAAAGCATTTTATGAGGAGACCTGCCATGTGCCAGTCTTTCTCCACCCCTCACGCCCCCACCCTTCCTCTCCTCACAGCCAGGGGGTGGTGGTTTTGGGGTGTGTGTGAGGCGAGTTGAGCCCCAGGGTGCCTGGTGAAGGGACGGGGGTACTATGCGGTCCCTGTCCTGTTCTCGCTCCTTACCTTCCTGAGTGGCACTCCGCAGTGAGGGGTCGACCGCTGGAATGCTTCGGGGAACAGGCACTGGTTTAATGGCTTCTCCTGCTAACACAGGGGAACAGGGCAGAGTTAGTCCAGTCCACCTCGCTAGTCCACCCAGAACCTCTAGAGTCCAGGAAAAACAACACAGGGCACTTTCAACTTCTACTACGCCACAACCAAGAAATGTGTGGGCTAACGCTGGGATATGACTTTATGATGTATAAAGACAAGTGGTTTGAATGCACTTGGAGACCAGGCCTCAGTCCATTCACTCCAACCAAACGGATGATTGACTACAGATCTATGATGAAAACAAGGGGACATTTGATGATCATAATCTGGAACAATGTTAATTTTTCTCCTCACAGCCAATGTATAGACTCCTGAAACAGGTTCCAGCTACATTGGTCCAAAAAAACAAGGAAAGTCCTGGGGGAAATCTGTGCAGATACATTTCATGTGTTTGTATTGCAGGATCTGGGGTTTGCAGCGTGGCGTGTCGCCCCCAATTCAATTAGCGCCTGGGCACCTCTGGGGTCACTGGGTGGAGACCAGTCATTTCCTCTGTGCCTGGGAGCCAGTGGGCTAATCACAGAGGACACAGGCAGGCCCTGGGCCTCCAGGGGAAAGCACCCTATCATTGCTTCAGAATGGACCCTGCTCTCACTGACCCCCTGCCTTCACCCCTGGCTCTGCTCTGACTCTGATCTTTAAAAAAGGTAGAGTGAGAGAGTGATAGCAGGGAAAACAGGAAGACACGCAGGGTAAAGTCAGCAAGGCCAAGACCAGGACAGACCTCTGCCGCCCACGGCCTGCCAAGACTGAGTCAATAAGGAAACTATGATAAATCTCAACTGTCCATATTACATCCACAACCTATGTTATCCTTTATCATCAACAGCAACCTTAATTAGCCTGTGGCATATTAATAATAACCACTAGAGAATGAATAAACAAACATATATCATTGGTCTTTGTCTGGTGGGGCTGTTACAAATGACTGAGTGTTGGCTGCTTTGTGTGATTCAACGGTCCCCTGGGTGATATGGGACACAAGTCAGCCGCAAAGAAAGCAGTCATTAGGGTTCATTACACAATCCTGTCTCTCCGCTCACAAAAGACCTGCCAAGGAAAAATGCCAAAATATACAAGACGGGTATAATGGCAAAGTGTATCCCATAGGCTTGAGCAGAGCTGTACTCACGTTATGTCAGGGGGAACACCACTCTGTTATACATCAGGAGAAGTTAGCGAAGAATGGTCAGATGAAGAATTAGCCTAGTCGAACTAGGCAAGGAAATAATTTGTCAAGTCTATGTAGTCTTCATCATGACCATTCTGTCTCTCTGCTAGAGCTAATCATGTTTGTAATCACAAAGAAAGACTGCACTGATCCGTCTAAAGATATGAACAGCTCATGGGTAGCAATCTAAAGGCTCTGATGAGTGTTGTGGATGACAGGGTGATGTGTATAGCTCCTATACTGTACCTGTAGGTGGAGGGAGCTCTGCAGGTGTGTTGGCTGGGCAGTGGGCTCCATGGGGGATGTTGATATTGTTGTAGTTGGTGGGGGGGTAGGGGGGACCCCCCATGGACCCAGACCCCTGGTTTGGATCCCCAAAGCCGGGCTGGGAATGAGGTGGAGACTGGGGCTGAGCAGACTGGGAGGAGGGTCCCCCTCCACCCTCAGCACCATACTCCTCATCTGGGGAGACGAGGAGGGAAAAAAGAAGAGAGGAATTTAAGATACAGTTGAAGTCGGAAGTTTACAGACACTTAGATTGGAATAATTAAAACTCGCTTTTTGACCATTCCACAAATGTCTTGTTAACAAACTATTGTTTTGGCAAGTCGGTTAGGACATCTACTTTGTGCATGACAAGTAATTTTTCCAACAATTTTTTGCAGACAGATTATTTCACTTATAATTCACTGCATTCCAATTCCAGTGGGTCAGAAGTTTACATACACTAAATTGACTGTGCCTTTAAACAGCTCGGAAAATTCCAGAAATTATGTAATGGCTTTAGAAGCTTCTGATAGGCTAATTGATGTCATTTAAGTAAATCGGAGGTGTACCTGTGGATGTATTTATAGGCCTACCTTCAAACTCAGTACCTCTTTGCTTGACATCATGGGAAAATCTAAATAAATCAGCCAACACCAAGAAAATTGTAAACCTCCACAAGTCTGGTTCATTCTTGGGAGCAATTTCCAAATGCCTGAAGGTACCACGTTCATCTTTACAAACAATAGTACGCAAGTATAAACACCATGGGACCATGCAGTCGTTATACCGCTCAGGAAGGAGACGCGTTCTGTCTCCTAGAGATGAACGAACTTTGGTGCGAAAAGTGCAAATCAATCCCAGAACAGCAGCAAAGGACTTTGTGAAGATGCTGGAGGAAATAGGTACAAAAGTATCTATATCCACAGAAAAACAAGTGCTACATCAACATAACTTGAAAGGCTGCTCAGCAGGGAAGAAGCTACTGCTCCAAAACCTCCATAAAAATGCCAGACTATGGTTTGCAACTGCACATGAGAACAAAGATTGTACTTTTTGGAGAAATGTCCTCTAGTCTGATGAAACAAAATAGAACTGTTTGGCCATATTGATCATCGTTATGTTTGGAGGAAAAAGGGGGAGGCTTGCAAGCCAAAGAACACCATCCCAACCGTAAAGCACAGTGGTGGAAGCATCATGTTGTGGGGGTGCTTTGCTGCAGGAGGGACTGGTGCACTTCACAAAATAGATGGCTTCATGAGGATGGAAATCTATGGGTATATATTGAAGAAACATCTCAAGACATCAGTCAGGAAGTTAAAGCTTGGTCTTCCAAATGGACAATGACCCCAAGCATACGGGACAACAAAGTCAAGGTATTGGAGTGGCCATCACAAAGCCCTGACCTCAATCCTATAGAACATTTGTGGGCAGAACTGAAAAAGTGTGTGCGAGCAAGGAGGCCTACAAACCTGACTCAGTTAAACCAGCTCTGTCAGGAGGAATGGGCCAAAATTCCCCCAACTTATTGTGGGAAGCTTGTGGAAGGCTTCCTGAAACGTTTGACCCAAGTTAAACAATTTAAAGGCAATGCTACCAAATACTAATTGAGTGTATGTAAACTTCTGACCCACTGGGAATGTGATGAAAGAAGCAAAAGCTGAAATAAATCTCGACTATTATTCTGACATTTCACGTTATTGAAATAAAAGTGGTGATCCTAACTGACCCAAGACATGGAATTTGTACAAGGATTAACCGCCAGGAATTGTGAAAAACTGAGTTTAAATGTATTTGGCTAAGGTGTATGCAAACTTCCGACTTCAACTGTATGTAGTTTGCAGTCCCTCAGACCTCGGTCATGGAGCTCATATTGTTTGCACACAGATTTATAGTAAACTTTTCACATTGACAACTGGCCTGCCCCCATATCACGTCAGTTATCTGATAAGGCTGAACTTAGGCAAGACTGAATGTTAAGTACTGATATGAGGTATAAATCTATAAACAACCCAATAAAATATATTACGGCGGATGAAGTCAGAGGACAACATGCAGATATACTGCCCACTGAGTTACATAATTTCCTTGCTGTGGAAACACTATTAGAGGCTGACTCAAGATTGTAGGGTACAACAATAACTCAAGCAAATAAGGCACAAACACTTTTTCATCAAAGCACAACAGGATGCTACACTTTATCTTGGTAAATCCCTTTCAAAAACATTTCCCACATTTTTTTTTCTTCAATCATTTGGATTTTACTTCTGAAGCTTCAATTCGCAATATGCTTCAATCTAATTCGAAGACCATGATTGGTTCATTTGTCACTGTGGAGACCGTGGCGTGGGTATGCTTCAAGATGAAACTACGTGCACCACCAGGTCCCAGACCAGCCATCCTCTCCTCACGCCGTCTTGTGCAAATAGGAGGAATGAGTCACCAAGGAGGCCCTTTTTTCCCTTCATGCAACCAGTGATGCTAAGGAACGTTACAGGAAACCTTACAGGAAGTGGATATCAGCTTCCAACACACAAGGACAGCTTCTTGGCATGGATTGGCTGAGGTGAATTAGAGATGGCCACTTTGGGGCAATGTGCCGAGTGCCGGCATACTGCTCAAACGGAACGATGTGAACACTAAGTTATTATTGTGGAGAAACATACCAGGCATTAAGCCTAAGTTTTCTCATGCAAAGATGAAACGTAAGATTGAAAGAGAAGTACTTGAGTAACGACAACATATAAAAGACTAAACATATTGGACTTTAAAAGACTATTCAGACAAAAAAATAAAAAGTGTCAAGTGTTTTGTGTGTACTGAACTTCAATGGGCTTAACAGGAAAAGGTTATCTACTCAGTCTTTGAGCTGCGATATGCACCATATGTTTCTAAAGCACAGTGAGCCAAATCCCAGAAGAACAAGCTTAAATCCTGTCATGCAGAGAGAAAAAAAGTAGGAAATTCCATTTCAGGGGTATGGCGCCTGTTTTTTTAGACTCATTAAAAGTAATACTACACTCAAAACATATTTTAGAGTGACCAGATTTAATTGAAAGAGAATATTAACCCCAAACATATTTTCGGAGATTAAAAATCATACATTGTATGTGCCTACATGTGCTATATTTGACACCACTTTGGACATAGATCCCTAACCTCCATAAAATTACACATTTTCATAGATGTTTCTGTGTCAGTCTTAAAACCATTTCCTCTGCCAATATTTTTGTTTCTCTAGCATATTGTCCCGTTTCCCTCCCCAGACTCAAGGTGAAATTATATGGCTGGAGGAGGCTAACACAAATAAACCGTGACAACGTCGGCATTTGTCGTGGTGCGAAAGGCCGTTAGTCTACGGGAAGCCCCAGAGGATTGAGGGGCTAATTGGAGGGGGTAGGCCACATGAGGATGGGGAGGCCTGGTCCCAGAACATCTCTCTGAGATATGGAGAACTATGGAGCTGTGTAACAGGAACCCGGGTATTTTCCCTGCAGACACTCTCTCTGCTCTGATCACTCACAGCCCAGCTCTGCACAGCCTCAGCCTCACACTGAGCAGCATTGTATCCTACTTACTTACAGAGGGGGATCTTGATTGCTCCGAGATAAACCCCCCCCCTACCTCGCTCCTCTCTTTGGATCAGATGAAACTCCCACGATTAGAGCCACGTGAGAGACAGACAGTAAAGATAAAGTCACACATTATGTCTGAATCAGTGAAAGGAGCAGAGACAGGAGCTGTAGTTGAGCGTTTCGCCAATGGCCCACTTAATCTTGATTTGTGCCAATAACAGTTGGGAGTGATGGGCGTTTTAAATGGGTGTTGACAGCGACTCTAGCACAAGGGCTTGGTTCAGTTGGACCCAATAAATGGCCAGCAGGGTGAAAGAGTGCACAGGGATAATGAGTGACAGAGACTGTGAAGAAGGGATCGTAAACAGATGTAAAGATTTTAAATCGAACGCAAGTCTCGAGGCTCGGAATGCTGCCTTGCGCATAGGACAGACAATCCCAAAGATTGAAAGGATATGCATTAAATTCAGTCCTGCAGTCACAGCCCAGTGATACACTGCATAGAAACGTTCCTTCTCGTAATGACACTCTGAAATGATATAGATTCTAAACCAATAATAAGATTCAAACAAAGTAGCCGCAAGGCAATTTTCGTGCTGCTTCTTAGAGTTGAGCTGGTGACCGTCTTCTACTTGGTCAACTCTCAAACATGGCAGATGATGGATAATGAAATTGATTGGCGACTGCAGAGGTACTGAATGTTCTGAAAGAGTCCCTAATCCCAATGATAGACTGAAAAAGACACTTCAGCACATTACTGATGCCCTGTGAGAAAACGTTGACCGTATTTGTAGCTTGTGAAGCTGAATTGGAGTTAAAAACTCTACTTTCCATGCTTTGCCCTCAACCCACTGCTTATTTGAGATGTGTCCTTATTTTTTGCAAAATGTTAAGGATTCAAATACGTCTGTACTAATTTCCATCGTTTGGTGGCATGGCTACAAAACAAGCGTGCCTTCACTGACTGGACTGGACTTGTGGGCAACATGGCAAGCAGCTTGCACTTGTTTGTTCTGCCTCTGGCTCACTCTTCAATCGGGACAGGGTTCAGCACCACGGTTGAGGCTTGGGGAAAATATGCTAATCAACAAAGTTGCTTCCTATTGGCTCTCTGTCATTTCAACAGTGTTTTCCTCCATTCCGTTCCCCTTGCTAATCATCTCTTCCTCCTTGGGAAGTGGAAAGTCAAGCAAATATGTATCTGAAACAATGCAGTCACTGTGGGCCCTAAACAAAGCAAGATTTATTCCCACACGTAGGTTTCAATAACCTACTAAACAGGTCAAATATAAGACAGTAAAACCAATAAAATGTCAAAATGGCTATGAATCTAAAATAAGCTAATAGAAAAATCTGAAAATACAGTAAAACCAATCAAGAGTAAAAAGCCCAAAATCCCCAAATGAACACCCAAAGTACAGTCTCTGCTCATCATTGTAACACATCCTATTTTATTTTCCATTTACACTCTGTTTTCATGTAATAATGAGCAACGGGCCACCCTCTTCCTGAGTTGTTTGACAGACATGTGGAAACAGTGAGATGCAGTGATAAGATCCTGATGTGTGTGGACTGAGTTAGACTCAATACGAGGGAGAGGAGAGAGTATGATATCAGCTTTTTCTTGGCAATGTTACACATCAGTGGGAATAACCATACATGATGTCACCACTTACAGAGGGAGGCCCACATTCAAAACAGGCAGGAGGGAGGGGAGGGACGTTACTCTCCCCACACAAAGAGCTTAACTACACCAGAAAGTAGGCTACGTCTAAAACTAGCCTTCAGACAGTCATACTGTAACTTCTATTCAATTGTGTGACTAAAACAAAAGAGATGAAATAGGGGACAGACCAGCCGCATGTTCATTTAGAGACCCTGCCCCCATAGTTTCAGTCTGGGTGCGGGTTGGGTCGCAGTAGAGTGGAGGGCTCCAGCGATGACTTCATCGCTGACATGTGGTGCTCAGGTCAAACGTACTGTATCACGCCCAGCAGATGTTCAGAGAGGAGCACAGTGATCTAACCGCGCCATGCTCTGCTTCATATCACACTCGAACCGGTGGTTAGGAGGGTCCCCAAGGCCCTGTCCACCACAGGCAACATCCGTACCGCCTGGCCGACCACTCAGTTCTAAGTTCGAGATGTAGTTACTCTGGGAGTCTTGGTCTCTAAAGGGTGTTACACACAAACCAACATAAGACTGACGTGTGTACCACAATAATACACACTCATTTTAAGACTCTTCTTAACCAGTGGATGTCAGCCGCAACCCTTCAATCCAAAGGTTTAGTAACATATACTTCTGACAACACAGCCACGGGGTAAAATGACCTACCCTGGGCCCTTCCTGACCCTCTAAGGATAAGGGGTTGAAAAATAAAATCATTAAACAAATATCAGCTCTCTCCCACACACACACACACACAAAGCCACTGCGAGCCTCCGAGGCTGCACTCTCAGACTTGATAAGGCACACAATGAGGGCCAACCTTTAGTGACTGGAGCAGCACGTCACCCAGACGGAGGAAAGCGGGTCTAAAAGGCTCCTGAAGGAAAGGCCAGGAGAAGAGGTATTTTCTTAACGGGTCATAGTTTGTTTGGGTGGCTGTGCTGATAGAATATCAGTCCTTACCATATGTTTCCTCTTCATAGCCAGCAGGGCCAGCCTGTGGGGTTTCACCACTCTTCAGACAGTTGTGGATGTAAGTGGCCTTCCATCTCGCATACTTCCTGTGCTGGATGTTCTGAAAAAGGGTAAGGAGAGAGGGAGGTGGTGGTGAATAACACATAAATAATCAAGATTAGAGAAGTGAATTAAAAGCAATTAGATAAAACAATGGAGAGTGGAGGAAAGGGCTTATGACACGACTGTTATGATTTTCCTTTGGCTCGGTGGAGGGATGGGGACAAGGTGAAGAAATTGCTGTGGTTTCTAACACCCAGGTCACGAAATTAATTAGAAGTTCTATGGACCTCATTTAAAAAGTTCCCTCCTTGGTAATCTTATCTGTGGATTAATTAACTGGAAATTCTTTGGAGGAGCTAGTGAAAAACTTCACTAAACTACAGATTCACTTTAGTCAACAAGTAAAATCCAGGTAGTTTCTGATTTACCACAATTCGTTTAATGACAAATCAGTCACATGCACAGGGTCGCAGACGTAATTTCACGGTACAATGAAAACTAAAACTAATTTCTAAAGCAACTAACACCATCATAATTCTAATCTACCCCTGGAGATAACAATATACTAGACCTGAGGTAAGGTTTAGGACTGATGATCGCTATGATTTAACAGGCTCACATACAATCTGAGGAAGCTCTCTAGATCACCATCCACTAAAAGTTTTGTCCCTCCTCTCTATGGTGCTGAAATGTCCCTTTTTTTGTAAGAAATCCAATCTCCCACAATGCATTGTGACATGCTTTGTATAAAAACGTATCTCCAGTCATCAGCGAGCGGGGGACTCTGAGGCGCCATTGTCTGGGTTAGTGTTACAGAGAGAAAGCTCCGTGTTAAAGCAGCCTGTCCAATGAGCTTTCTACAGAGGGAAAATGCCTGGCCCTTAGGGGGGAGAGAGCAGCCATTCAATGAAACATTGTCTGTCATCTGCCACAGTACATCTGCAGCCACGGAGACCCATGGAGATGCTTTAAAAAAGGCCTCTGCTGTGGAGATATAGTCTGTCTAGTTGTCTACTGTCCTGGGCTGGAGAGTCTATACGTTACAATCTTCACTATTTTCTCCCTCTTATTCTTTCCATGTCTTGGATTTTTTTATGGTTTTGAGAGCAGCTGTGGACTGATGGAAGGATGAAAATGTGGATAGCCAGTTCATAATACTTCAGACTCATTCACAGTGTAAATGTATTAATGTGCTGAAATAAAAAAGGTAGATGTATTTACAATATAGTCTATAGGGCAGGATATGTGTATTCCATATTGATGACTTACCTCCTCCGATAACTCGCCGAAAACTGACAGGACATCTAACAAAAGGCTAGATGTGTAGAAGGACTTAATCATATTCCTGCAAAGATAGACAGATATATCATTTTTAAATGTTCAAATGCATCACACTGTTGGATTCTTAATTAAGGCCTACTGAGACCATTAAACTCAAGTGTTGAAAACCTGCCAGCCAATTGTGACAAATGTCTACAACAAGAAATGCTGCTTCACAGAACATGGATAATTCAATCATTCTCAAATAAACTCAGCAAAAAAAAAGAAACGTCCCTTTTTTAGGATCCTGTCTTTCAAAGATAATTCGTAAAAATCTAAATAACTTCACAGATCGTCATTGTAAAGGGTGTTTGCAAATAAACCCTGTGTGTTTGACGGTAATTTAGTTGTCTGTGTTTTTTTCATTCTTACTGTTACTTTGTCACTATTATACTTTGCATGAGTTATGTTACGGCTCTCGTTACCATCCCCCTAGACTGTCGGGCCAAAGGGATTCGTAACAAGGGGTGATGGTCGGATTCGCGTTTATCGTCGAAGGAATGAGCGTTACACCGAGGCCTGTACTCTGGAGCGGGATCGATTTGGAGGTGGAGGGTCCGTCATGGTCTGGGGCGGTGTCTCACAGCATCATCGGACTGAGCTTGTTGTCAATGCTGTGTGTTACAGGGAAGATATCCTTCTCCCTCATGTGGTACCCTTCCTGCAGGCTCATCCTGACATGACCCTCCAGCATGACAATGCCACCAGCCATACTGCTCGTTCTGTGTCTGATTTCCTGCAAGACAGGAATGTCAGTGTTCTACCATGGCCAGCGAAGAGCCCAGATCTCAATCCCATTGAGCAAGTTTGGGACCTGTTGGATCGGAGGGTGAGGGCTAGGGCCATTCCACCCAGAAATGTCCAGGAACTTGCAGGTGGCTTGGTGGAAGAGCGGGGTAACATCTCACAGCAAGAACTGGTGCAGTCCATGAGGAGGAGATGCACTGCAGTACTTAATGCAGCTTAATGCAGCTGGTGGCCACACCAGATACTGACTGTTACTTATACCCCCCCCCCCCCCCTTTGTTCAGGGACACATTATTCCATTTCTGTTAGTCACATGTCTGTGGAACGTGCTCAGTTTATTTCTCAGTTGTTGAATCTCGTTATGTTCATATAAATATTTACACATGTTAAGTTTGCTGAAAATAGAACGCAGTTGACAGTGAGAGGACGTTTCTTTTTTTGCTGAGTTTGTCTCTTACAGTGCCTTGCGAAAGTATTCGGCCCCCTTGAACTTTGCGACCTTTTGCCACATTTCAGGCTTCAAACATAAAGTTATAAAACTGTATTTTTTTGTGAAGAATCAACAACAAGTGGGACACAATCATGAAGTGGAACGACATTTATTGGATATTTCAAACTTTTTTAACAAATCAAAAACTGAAAAATTGGGCGTGCAAAATTATTCAGCCCCTTCACTTTCAGTGCAGCAAACTCTCCAGAAGTTCAGTGAGGATCTCTGAATGATCCAATGTTGACCTAAATGACTAATGATGATAAATTACAATCCACCTGTGTGTAATCAAGTCTCCGTATAAATGCACCTGCACTGTGATAGCCTCAGAGGTCCGTTAAAAGCGCAGAGAGCATCATGAAGAACAAGGAACACACCAGGCAGGTCCGAGATACTGTTGTGAAGAAGTTTAAAGCCGGATTTGGATACAAAAAGATTTCCCAAGCTTTAAACATCCCAAGGAGCACTGTGCAAGCGATAATATTGAAATGGAAGGAGTATCAGACCACTGCAAATCTGGCAAGACCTGGCCGTCCCTCTAAACTTTCAGCTCATACAAGGAGAAGACTGATCAGAGATGCAGCCAAGAGGCCCATGATCACTCTGGATGAACTGCAGAGATCTACAGCTGAGGTGGGAGACTCTGTCCATAGGACAACAATCAGTCATATATTGCACAAATCTGGACTTTATGGAAGAGTGGCAAGAAGAAAGCCATTTCTTAAAGATATCCATAAAAAGTGTTGTTTAAAGTTTGCCACAAGCCACCTGGGAGACACACCAAACATGTGGAAGAAGGTGCTCTGGTCAGACGAAACCAAAATTGAACTTTTTGGCAACAATGCAAAACGTTATGTTTGGCGTAAAAGCAACACAGATCATCACCCTGAACACACCATCCCCACTGTCAAACATGGTGGTGGCAGCATCATGGTTTGGGCCTGCTTTTCTTCAGCAGGGACAGGGAAGATGGTTAAAATTGATGGGAAGATGGATGGAGCCAAATACAGGACCATTCTGGAAGAAAACCTGATGGAGTCTGCAAAAGACCTGAGACTGGGACGGAGATTTGTCTTCCAACAAGACAATGATCCAAAACATAAAGCAAAATCTACAATGGAATGGTTCAAAAATAAACATATCCAGGTGTTAGAATGGCCAAGTCAAAGTCCAGACCTGAACCCAATCGAGAATCTGTGGAAAGAACTGAAAACTGCTGTTCACAAATGCTCTCCATCCAACCTCACTGAGCTCGAGCTGTTTTGCAAGGAGGAATGGGAAAAAATGTCAGTCTCTCGATGTGCAAAACTGATAGAGACATACCCCGAGCGACTTACAGCTGTAATCGCAGCAAAAGGTGGCGCTACAAAGTATTAACTTAAGGGGGCTGAATAATTTTGCACGCCCAATTTTTCAGTTTTGGATTTGTTAAAAAAGTTTGAAATATCCAATAAATGTCGTTCCACTTCATGATTGTGTCCCACTTGTTGTTGATTCTTCACAAAAAAATACAGTTTTATATCTTTATGTTTGAAGCCTGAAATGTGGCAAAAGGTCGCAAAGTTCAAGGGGGCCGAATACTTTCGCAAGGCACTGTATGTGGTTGCATGATAATTGGGTCCAAACAGGTCCAGAATGACTAAACTGTCTTGGGATTCAAATAGCAAACTATTTGCCCTGATACAACATTAGTCATGACACTAAGAGAGAGGACTGTGGGGCTGGAGCCAGAGTTCAGAGAGGACACCACTTGTGGGCATTCAGTGTAGATCACACAAGCGGAACCAGGGAGGGTAAACGTCATAAAATCCCACAGCTGGTTCCAGAAAGCATAAACACAGGGATGTAAAAAATGCAGAAACATAGGGGGCTTGCTTTCTGGGGGCTTCTAGTCCAGAGGTGTGTCATGTCAATGGAAGCCTTGTATTGGAGCCGTGCAGAGCGGAAAGTAGACCAATGTATTGAAAATCTGAAGGAAGTTTCTTATTTCAGGGTTAGTTCCCATAAACATTAAACTCTGCACCTCCACACATGACATAACGTAATGTTTATGGCTTGTTTATATAGGTCCAGTTTCTTGTAAATCAAGACTTTTTGTGTCGGAGTGGAATATTAATATAGCCTAATTCTCGTAATACTGACTTGTATTTTCAAAGATTTTCCAAAATGTGGCTCTACACAGAACTGATGGCAACAGTTTCACTACAGACAGAAATGACAATCTATCCATCCATATACCCATACATCTCTATATACAGTGCATTTGGAAAGTATTCAGACCCCTTGACTTTTTCCACTGTTACATTATAGCCTTATTCTAAAATGAATAAAATTGCACCCCCCCCCCCCCCCCCAAAAAAAAACCTGGAAATCACATTTACATAAGTATTCAGACCCTTTACTCAGTACTTTGTTGAAGCACCTTTGGCAGCGACAACAGCCTTGAGTCTTATTGGGTATGACGCTACAAGCTTGGCACACCTGTATTTGGGGAGTTTCTCTCATTCTTATCTGCAGATCCTCTCAAGCTCTTTCAGGTTGGATGGGGAGCATTGCTGCACAGCTATTTTCAGGTCTCTCCAGAGATGTTCGATCAGGTTCAAGTCCGGGCTCTGGCTGGGCCACTCAAGGACATTCAAAGACTTATCCTGAAGCCACTCCTGCGTTGTGTGCTTTGGGTCGTTGTCTTGTTGGAAGGTGAACCTTTACCCCAGTCAAGTCCGGAGTGCTCTGGAGTACATTTTCATCAAGTATCTCTCTGTTCCATTCATCTTTCCCTCGATCATGGCTAGTCTCCCAGTCCCTACTGCTGAAAAACTTCCCCACAACATGATGCTGCCACCACCATGCTTCACCGTAGAGATGACAGGTTTCCTCCAGAAGTGACACTTGGTATTCAGGCCAAATAGTTCAATTTTGGTTTCATCAGAGAATCTTGTTTCTCATAGTCATAGAGTCAATTAGGTGCCTTCCGTCTAACCAATGTACCGTAAAGACCATTGGAAAGGCATTCCAGGTGTACTTCATGAAGCTGGTTGAGAGAACACCAAGAGTGTGCAAAGCTGTCATTAAGGCAAAGGGTGGCTACTTTGAAGAATCTCAAAAATAAAATATTTAGATTTGTTTAACACTTTTTTGGTTACTACATTATTCCATATGTGTTATTTCATAGTCTTGATGTCTTCACTATTATTCTACAATGTAGAAAATAGTAAAAACAGAAAGAAAAACCCTGGACTGGCACTGTGTGTGATATATACAGTGGGGCAAAAAAGTATTTAGTCAGCCACCAATTGTGAAAGTTCTCCCACTAAAAAAGATGAGGCCTGTAATTTTCATCATAGGTACACTTCAACTATGACAGACAAAATGAGGGGGAAAAAAGAAAAAAAAAAGGAAAAAAAAAAATTCTGGAAAATCACATTGTAGGATTTTTAATGAATTTATTTGCAAATTATGGTGGAAAATAAGTATTTGGTCACCTACAAACAAGCAAGAATTCTGGCTCTCACAGACCTGTAACTTTTTTAAGAGGCTCCTCTGTCCTCTACTCGTTACCTGTATTAATGGCACCTGTTTGAACTTGTTATCAGTATAAAAAGACACCTGTCCACAACCTCAAACAGTCACACTCCAAACTCCATTATGGCCAAGACCAAAGAGCTGTCAAAGGACACCAGAAAGAAAATTGTAGACCTGCACCAGGCTGGGAAGACTGAATCTGCAATAGGTAAGCAGCTTGGTTTGAAGAAATCAACTGTGGGAGCAATTATTAGGAAATGGAAGACATACAAGACCACTGATAATCTCCCTCGATCTGGAGCTCCACGCAAGATCTCACCCCGTGGGGTCAAAAAGATCACAAGAACGGTGAGCAAAAATCCCAGAACCACACGGGGGGACCTAGTGAATGACCTGCAGAGAGCTGGGACCAAAGTAACAAAGCCTACCATCAGTAACACACTACGCCGCCAGGGTCTCAAATCCTGCAGTGCCAGACGTGTCCCCCTGCTTAAGCCAGTACATGTCCAGGCCCGTCTGAAGTTTGCTAGAGAGCATTTGGATGATCCAGAAGAAGATTGGGAGAATGTCATATGGTCAGATTAAACCAAAATATAACTTTTTGGTAAAAACTCAACTCGTCATGCTTGGAGGACAAAGAATGCTGAGTTGCATCCAAAGAACACCATACCTACTGTGAAGCATGGGGGTGGAAACATCTTGCTTTGGGGCTGTTTTTCTGCAAAGGGACCAGGACGACTGATCTGTGTAAAGGAAAGAATGAATGGGGCCATGTATCGTGAGATTCTGAGTGAAAACTTCCTTCCATCAGCAAGGGTATTGAAGATGAAACGTGGCTGGGTCTTTCAGCATGACAATGATCCCAAACACACCGCCCGGGCAACGAAGGAGAGGCTTCGTAAGAAGCATTTCAAGGTCCTGGAGTGGCCTAGACAGTCTCCAGATCTCAACCCCATAGAAAATCTTTGGAGGGAGTTGAAAGTCCGTGTTGCCCAGCAACAGCCCCAAAACATCACTGCTCTAGAGGAGATCTGCATGGAGGAATGGGCCAAAATACCAGCAACAGTGTGTGAAAACCTTGTGAAGACTTATTGAAAACATTTGACCTCGGTCATTGCCAACAAAGGGTATATAACAAAGTATTGAGATAAACCTTTGTTATTGACCAAATACTTATTTTCCACCATAATTTGCAAATAAATTCATGAAAAATCCTACAAATATTTTTTTTTAAATCCAGAAAATCATAGTCTGTCATAGTTGAAGTGTACCTATGATGAAAATTACAGGCCTCTCCCATCTTTAAGTGGGAGAACTTGTACAATTGGTGGCTGACTAAATATACATACATACCATACATACAGTGCCTTGCGAAAGTATTCGGCCCCCTTGAACTTTGCGACCTTTTGCCACATTTCAGGCTTCAAACATAAAGATATAAAACTGTATTTTTTTGTGAAGAATCAACAACAAGTGGGACACAATCATGAAGTGGAACGACATTTATTGGATATTTCAAACTTTTTTAACAAATCAAAAACTGAAAAATTGGGCGTGCAAAATTATTCAGCCCCCTTAAGTTAATACTTTGCAGCGCCACCTTTTGCTGTGATTACAGCTATAAGTCGCTTGGGGTATGTCTCTCAGTTTTGCACATCAAGAGACTGAAATTCAGTAAGACTACTAGCCTATGTTGACAAATGGAGACCCAGGCGCCTATTGCAGATTGTTCAACTCTGCCCACTTCTCAGCTGTACACATCTGATGTACGTCGTTGGCATTTGGTGTCATGACGCAGAGGGTGGGTCGTGGGGAAGGGGAGGTAAATGTGAAAACAGAAAGGGCTGAAACACCATGGAGGTTCATTTACAGCCTATATTCTCAACACAAGTGTGTGCTTTCATGACTTTTATCTGGCTGTTCAGCACATTGGACAGGAACTGGGCCTGCCTCGGGCTATTTACATGCATTATGTCAAACGATTTGGACAGAGATCCTCACAAGAACTCAGTGATGGACTTCCACCCTTCAGCTATGAGATATTTTATCTCACCCCACTTTCATACACTGTATTTCTTTACAATATGATAAAAATAATAATTCACTGGAACAGAAGGATTTGAAAACACACATTTCTTTTTTTTTTTTTACAACTGACCTGAGCTTAATTCTGAAAGAAATGTCAACACTGGTAACCTCATCCCCAGGCTCAATTAACACCGTACTGTATATAGAGCCTAGTAACACAGAGTTACAGTTGCATTAAATGTGACTATGAAAAATGAATGTATTACATTGACCATATTATTTATAAATTGATTCAGAGTTTGGACATATAAAGTTTAAATGTGAAAAATATTTATAAGATGCGTACTTGGACATTTTCCAAACGCACTTATTTGTTTAAATCACTTGCGCTGCCCGCTTTGAAGTCCACAATGTACAGTCGTGGCCAAAAGTTGAGAATGACACAAATATTAATTTTCACAGTCTGCTGCCTCAGTTTGTGTGATGGCAATTTTCATATACTCCAGAATGTTATGAAGAGTGATCAGATGAATTGCACTTAATTGCAAAGTCCCTCTTTGCCATGAAAATGAATTGAATCCCCAAAAAACATTTCCACTGCATTTCAGTCCTGCCACAAAAGGACCAGCTGCAATCATGTCAGTGATTCTCTCGTTTACACAGGTGTGAGTGTTGACAAGGACAAGGCTGAAGATCACTCTGTCATGCTCATTGAGTTCAAATAACAGACTGGAAGCTTTAAAAGGAGGGTGGTGCTTGAAATCATTGTTCTTCCTCTGTCAATCATGGTTACCTGCAAGGAAACACATGCCATCATCATTGCTTTGCACAAAAAGGGCTTCACAGGCAAGGATATTGCTGCCAGTAAGATTGCACCTAAATCAACCATTTATTGGATCATCAAGAACTTCAAGGAGAGCGGTTCAATTGTTGTGAAGAAGGCTTCAGGGTGCCCAAGAAAGTCCAGCAAGCGCCAGGACCGTCTCCTAAAGCTGATTCAGCTGCGGGATCGGGGCACCCCCAGTACAGAGCTTGCTCAGGAATGGCAGCAAGCAGGTGTGAGTGCATCTGCACGCACAGTGCGGTGAAGACTTTTGGAAGATGGCCTGGTGTCAAGAAGGGCATCAAAGAAGCCATTTCTGTCCAGGAAAAACATCAGGGACAGACTGATATTCTGCAAAAGGTACAGGGATTGGACTGCTGAGGACTGGGATAAAGTCATTTTCTCTGATGAATCCCCTTTCCGATTGTTTGGGGCATCCGGAGAAAAGCTTGTCCGGAGAAGACAAGGTGAGCGCTACCATCAGTCCTGCATCATGCCAACAGTAAAGCATCCTGAGACCATTCATGTGCGGGGTTGCTTCTCAGCCAAGGGAGTGGGCTCACTCACAATTTTGCCTAAGAACACAGCCATGAATAAAGAATGGTACCAACACATCCTCCGACGGCAACTTCTCCCAACCATCCAGGAACAGTTTGCTGACAAACAATGCCTTATCCTGCATGATGGAGCACCTTGCCATAACGCAAAAGGGCGGCAGGGTAGCCTAGTGGTTAGAGCGTTGGACTAGTAACCAGAAAGTTGCAAGTTCAAATCCCTGAGCTGACAAGGTCGTTCTGCCCCTGAAAAGGCAGTTAACCCACTGTTCCTAGGCCGTCATTGAAAATAAGAATTTGTTCTTAACGGACTTGCCTAGTTAAATAAAAGGTAAAATAAAAAGACCTAAAACATCAATATTTTGGGTCCATGGCCAGGAAACTCCCCAGACCTTAATCCCATTGAGAACTTGTGGTCAATCCTCAAGAGGCGTGTGGACAAACAAAAACCCACAAATTCTGACAGACTCCAAGCATTGATTATGCAAGAATGGGCTGCCATCAGTCAGGATGTGGCCCAGAAGTTAATTGACAGCATGCCAGGGCAGATTGCAGAAGTCTTGAAAAAGAAGGGTCAACACTGCAAATATTGACGGTTTGCATCAACGTCATGTAATTGTCAATAAAAGCCTTTGACACGTATGAAATGCTTGTAATTATACTTCAGTATTCCATAGTAACATCTGACAAAAATATCTAAAGACACTGAAGCAGCAAACTTTGTGGAAATTTATATTGGTGTCATTCTCAAAACTTTTGGCCACGGCTACACAGTAGGGGGGAGGTTCTAAGTGTTATGCTAGATGGTAATTGACTGCTAGATCAGACAATTAAAACCAGAAGTTGTTTCATCCAGTCCTGCCATAGGCTTTCATTCAAGTTCCATTCTGAGGCGTTGTGAAACCAGACGGTTCGACAGAGAAAGAGCCAGCTGGTGGACGAGATTAACACCGGTACTGACAAGATTTTAAACCTTTGAAATTCAAAGCCCATAACTGGACAGAAACATAATAGGACAAAAGGTCCAATGCTTGTTAAATTATTTCCCTTTTATACTCGATGGATTCCCTAAAATATGGGACCATGCTGTTATTCCTGCAATTACCACCATTTAAGACTAGACAAAGTTATGTACACACTTAATGCCAATCAACAGAAGAAAAACAATATTTAAATTATGCATTTAGGGAAGCTACTTTTGTATCATCAAAAGTTAACTTGTTGAGAACAGGACATGAATCATCAGAACCGTCACTTTTTCTTGCAACTCAAGTGATGAGTGAGTTTAATAAAAACATTGCTTGTTGCTTAGAAACAAATGAGTGGATTAGTGAAAACCTGTCGTTTTTAAAATCGAAATTGCTACCTTGCACAAGATGAATGGGGGAGACAGACATATGCAAAACGGATTGTCTTTAATTAGATCTGCTCTCCAGTGTTCAGGACTGTGGCTGGCACTGTATCTGGGGCCTGGAGTCACCACATAGGAGACAACATCCTGTACGCCAGGGTTCTCCAACCTTTTCTAGCATGAGAGCTACTTATAAATTGGCACATTATTTTCTTCCCCTCTCCACTGCAACGCTTCCCTAGGTTTTTTCCTGTCAATATACCTGGTAAGATCTGTGTTTGTCCCCCACATTTCTCTTTTATATTTTCCCAAATTATGTTCTCAGTTAAAGTTTTGCTGGTTTTAGATACATTTTTTTTAATTCGCTCTTAAAATGTAAATTGTTCATAGATAAAAAAACAAAATAGGATGTTATGAGTCCATGTCAACGCTTAAATGACATCTGAAAACAATTCTTTTTTTTAGCTCTGGAAGAAAACTAACACATTTTGATTTCTTTGTGTAATTCCCCTTTAATTGCTCATCTGGCCTTTTTTGCGCATCTAGCGAGAGAAGAATGTGTGTCTAATGTGCTGGTCTAGTGATGGCTCTGTACTGATACTCATTTCATGGCAAAGTTTGTAAATAACAAATAATACATACAAATGATATACTTCTGCCAGGTAAGCCTACTTTGTAGTTAACATTTAATTGAGAAGGTATTGAGGAAAGTATTTCTGTCAACCCACAAGACGGTGATCACATCAACTGGTTACACATGGAGTGAGACACATGGAGTCAGACAAATGCGTGCACCACACAAACAGACAGGCAATATTGCTGGAAATTAATTGGCACGTTTTGTGTTAGGTCTGGCTTGAAAGCCAATAGTGGCTAACTAGGGGTGGAATAATGTCAATGTTGCATTGATTAGAATGGTAGCTTGCGGATACTTCTGAGATTCGTTTACGACAGCTTGCAGTGAAACACATGATCATTGCATGTACTTTCAGAATTGTTTGGCGAGCTACTCATACGTGGTCTGCGAGCTACTGGTAGTAATGGGAGTGCTGCTGTGTAAAACAGGGCTGTTATCTCTCACAGGCAGTGGAGCTGCTCCAGTCCAGACCCGGACTGCATAAATGGAGACCCTGGCTGGCCTGGCACCCACAGTTCATGGAAGACTCTGCTCTACTGTCCAGCCCTGCTGCTGTTGTCAGTGCCCACAACACACTCATAATGCCAGCCAGGCCTGTAACGCTACACCTGAATGGCCAATGGGAATCATCTGGCCCCTGTGGCAATATATTCACACAGACATGGCTTTGTTGCTAATTTTAGACTCTGGACTGGACTCCATGTGCAAAAGCAACAGTGTGATTATTTTGTGTCATGGTTTAGTGAAAGGAAATGGTAATCATGAGGGCTTACGTATTGGAACCAGAAGAAGATGAAAAAAAAAAAATAACGACATTGGAACCAGTCCATGCTGAAATTCAAGAGGCAGGGAGCGACCTGCAGCTACAGTACAGCAGGCTGACTCAACACAAGCTACGCAGGTAGTAATGGTGAGTGAAGACACAGCCTTACTTGTGAAATCTTCCTGACCTATCCTCGTTGTCAGCATAGAGGAACATTTTTAAGGCATAGTTTTCGATGTGTGCATTGCCGACAACTTCATGGGTGATTGAGTCACTGTCAGTCAGCTCCATCTTCATCTGAAAAACACAACAGCGTCAAATCACACAATTATGTCCTGCAGGCAGGCACATCCAAACTGAAAAACCACAGGCTCTAAGCGGCAAACATTTTTCAAAAGGCAAATCAAATCAATACAGAGTAGTTTGGAAATGCACATTCACAACTTTTTCAGATCTTAGAGTGCCTTCAGAAAGTTCACACAACCCTGGACTTTCCCCCACATTTTGTTGTGTTACAGCCTGAATTTAATCTAGATTAAATTGAGATTATTTGTCAATGGCCTACAGACAATGCCCCATAAATGTCAAAGTGGAATTACGTTGTTCAAATATTTTGTAAATGAATTAAACATTTAAAGTATTCAACCCCTTTGTTATGGCAAGTCTATATACGTTCAGGAGTAAAAATGTACTTCAGTCACATAATAAATTGCATGTTTAACATGATTTTTGAATGACAACCTCATCTCCGTACCCTACATACACAACTATTTGTAAGGACCCTCAGTCGAGCAGTGAATTTCAAACACAGATTCAACCACTAAGACTCTTGGAGCATGGTGATGTTATTAATTACACTTTGGATGGTGCATCAATTCACCCAGTCACAACAAAGA
This sequence comes from Oncorhynchus kisutch, assembly GCF_002021735.2. NCBI lineage: Eukaryota > Metazoa > Chordata > Actinopteri > Salmoniformes > Salmonidae > Oncorhynchus > Oncorhynchus kisutch. The sequence continues at coordinate 19,260,498 of NC_034194.2, read as the reverse complement.
TACAGGCGTCCTTCCCAACTCAGGTGCCGAAGAGAAAGGAAACTGCTCAGGGACTTCACCATGAGTTTAATGATTGTGATAGTTTTCTCCTGAGGATGGATCAACAACATTGTAGTTACTCCACAATACTAACCTAATTGAAAGAGTGAAAAGGAAGCCTGTAAAGAATATAAATATTCCTAAAAATGCATCCTGTTTGCAACAAGGCACTAAAGTAATACTGCAAAAAATGTATCAAAGCAATTCACTTTTTGTCCTGAATACAAAGTTTGGGGCAAATCCAATACAAGGTATTTCTGAGGACCACTATATATTTTCAAGCATAGTGGTGGCTGCATCATGTTATGGGTACATTTGTCATCGTTAAGGACTGGGTAGTGTTACAGGATAAAAAAGAAACGGAATGGAGCTAAGCACAAGCAAAATTCTAGAGGAAAACCTGGTTCAGTCTTCTTTCCATCAGACACTGGGAGATTAATTCACCCTTTAACAACAAACTAAAACACAAGGCCAAATGTACACTGGTGTCGCTTACCAAGACAACATTTAAAGTTTTTACTTAACTCTACTTGAAAATGTATGGAAAGACCTGAATATGGTTGTCTAGCAATGATCAACATCCAATTTATTAGAGCTTGAATGATTTTGAAAATATATATTTTTTAAAGGGCCAATGTTGCACAATCCAGGTGTGGAAAGTTCTTAGAGACTTACCCAGAAAGACTCACAGATGTAATCACTGCCAAAGGTGCTTTTACAACATATTGAATTAGAGGTGTGAATACTTATGTAAATTAGATATTTCATTCTCATATTTGCAAACATTTCTAAAAACACATTTTTCACTTTGTCATTATGGGGTGTGTAGATGGTTGAGAAAGAATCAATCCATTTTGAGTTTAGGCTGTAACAACAAAATGTGGAATAAATCAAGGGGTATGAATACTTTCTGAAGGCACTGTAAATCTTTCAACTGACACAAAGTGCTCCTCCTAGATTCCTGGATGCTGAACAGCACACACAGACGCAGTGCATACATAAAGGGAGCCTGTGTACTGTTCTGTGCATGGACCGTGTGACAAATCTGCGATGGCTGTGTTTTTTTCTGAGAAGTGAGGCTTTCCATGTGTGACTCATTGATTCCTGGGATGCAGCAGAGAGCACACACTTTAATTCCACTCCAGAACACTCTTGTAATTAATAGAGTATAGCATGGTGGGGTGGAGGGTCTCTGGAGACGCACCAACAGATAATAACATGGACAATAACCAAGGGATGGTTTTACCGCACTCATTTCAACAACGCTGGACAATAAACCTTGTACAGAAGACCACTAGTAAACCACTGACCAAAAGGACATTGGATTTCACCGGAAACATCAAAGCCAGTGGCCAAGAACTGGCACTTAACTTTATTACACGGCAATGAGTCATCTATGACAATACCAGTGACTTTAAAACTCAAGTCACTCTTCTCGACCCGAATTGTGATTGGGTGGTGTTGTTAAGTTGATTTTGTCTTCACCCTTACATGTTCAACACGTTTGCCCCTGACAAATTAAATGATTTCTGTGTCTTAATGCTATTGTGTCTTAATGGTTTGTCGTGGCCAGTGCCCAAAAATGCATCCGCAAAGCTCACTTACTGCAGCAGAGGCAGCTGCTCTCTGAGATGTTACAGTCTGCTAGAGAGCGTTAGGTTTCCTTGTAAAATCAGTAAAGCAAATAATACTGGTTACATTTCAACAGGTGGACTCTGCTCTTCTGAATGGACGTACTGTTCACGTTTTAATGAAATCTCAACCTATCCTTAAGGCAATACACAGCACAGTACATCACTTGTGCTAAAGTGTAGCGGAGTACTTTGAAACTTGGAAGGAAGCATGCCGACTTTATAGAAAGAAGAGTCTAGGATCAAACTCCTAATTGAATCAAAGGATTCATTTTGGATCACACCACTCCTCTGGGTTCTCTAGAAATCCATGTGGTACTAAAACAGCTTTGAAAAACACAATTTCCAATAGTTCAGGACGATATTTCCATGAAGGGCTGCTTCTTCTTTGATGGTTTGAGTGACATGTCTTTCTTGCAGTCCTTTTCAAGTGTCTTAAAGCAACCCTAACAGACCAGAGCTAGACCTATTGACAATGTTGTAGAGAGACTGTAGGAGAACAAAAACAAAATGGCCAGTGCATTGAAGTGACTGGGCATGCAATGTTGAAGACGCCCAATGCTGCGATCAGGAAAACAACAACAGCCGTTTCCATGAAACCGATGCCCATTAGTGTATAGCCTAACTACTGGCAATATCTTCCACCAGACCTTTCTTGCCTAATCCACTGCTCTAAGAAAGCTAATTAAACGATGCAGAGAACGAGCCAAGATTGCGTCTACCCCGGCCCAAACAGCAATCAGCAGCCTGAACGATGGCACTCAGCCAGCCATACTGGTCAATATGCCGAGAGCTGGGCTGCGGGCACGATTAAGCTTTTCAATGCCAGAACAAAATACAGATTGTCATCTTAATTATCCATTCTCTGCACAAAATAACAATAATTGGTTGTTTGTTTACCTAGAAATGTGTGGCTTTAGTGGAAATTAAACTGTCATTTGGTGAAATTAGAAAGTTCCACATGGTGTGGTGTAAGATTTCTGTTTCTTCAGTTTCATACCCTGCATTCACTTCTGGAATGGAATGAAAGTCTTCCTTACTCATTTTCCCATGATTAGGGAGGAAAAATAAAACAATGGTTCCACATTCACTTCCAGAAATATCATACAAGACGCAAGACAAGTTTTACAATCTGTACCGAGTCCATATTGACCTAATTTGCGATTAGTGGGTTAAAAGTTAAACGTGTATTTCATAGGTTTCTTCACCACCTTTTTAAAAGCCCTTCAGACCGGATGTATCCACTGGGGCTGGCTAAGACATCCTGTTGCTGTGACATGTAATGAATCTTACTACAGCAACAGTAAAACCCGGCTCGGGGGACAAGGAAATCCCAGGGCTTTCTTTAATTGGTTCCAAAATGTCAATAATAATCCCTGGGCACAGGAGCAAACAGCATCCTAAGGTTGCTTCCTGCTCCCCATTTTAGAGGAACACCATAAAACCCTGTCTTTTGAACTCTGATGTGAATACAATGCTCTCAAAACATTGGGGTCACCACAGTTCTCAAAGGAAACCATTTTATACCATAAAATAGATGTTCAGAAATTGCCTTTTTTTTCTTCACAATTACACAAATAGATGATATAATGGTTCATTTTTACATGAGAATGTATTGGTTATTATTGGAGCTTCCTTTCCACGACATCTAACAAACGTTCCTCAATGAAGGATACACATATCAAAGAGTGAATGTTTGACAGAGAATAGATACAGAGAACATTAAATCGTCATGTGCCAAATCTTAGTTTTCATGCGACTCGACCACCTATGGCGCATTAAAACCTTTTTAGAAAATCTCTAGGAAAATATATGGTGATCTGGTCTTACATTAAAATGCAGAGCTTGAAACTTCAAGTAGATATTACAGATTTTCCATTACGTTTCACAATTCCACTCAAAGGATTTCTGAAGGAATTCATTGTTCAAAACATACAGTTTTGAAACTGAACAGTTTTGAAACTATTCAGACCCAATGACATTTTCCACATTTTGTTAGATTACAGCCTTATTCTAAAATTGATTAAATATTTTCCCCTCCCCTCTCAATCTACATACAATACCCCATAATGACAAAGCAAAAACAGTTTTTAAGAATTCTTTGCAAATGTGATATTTCCGTTATATATATATATATTCAGACCCTTTACTCAGTACTTTGTTGAAGCACTTCTGGCAGCGATTACAGCCTCAAATCTTCTTGGGTAGGACGCTATAAGCTTGGCACACCTGTATTTGTGGAGTTTCTCCCATTCTTCTCTGCAGATCCTCTCAAGCTCTGTCAGGTTGGATGTGGAGCGTCGCGGTACAGCTATTTTCAGGTCTCCCCAAAGATGTTCGATCGGGTTTAAGTCCGGGCCCTGGCTGGGCCACTTAAGGACATTGAGACTTGTCCCGAAGCCTCTCCTATTTTGTCTTGGCTGTGTGCTTAGGGTCATTGTCCTGCAGGAAGGTAAACCTTCGACTCCGGAGCAGGTTTTCATCAAGGATCACTCTGTACATTGCTCCGTTCATCTTTCCCACGATCCTGACTAGTCTCCCAGTCCCTGCCACTGAAAAACATCCCCACAGCATGATACTGCCCCCACTATGCTTCACCGTAGTGATGGTGCCAGGTTTCCTCCAGACGTGACATTCAGGCCAAAAATTAAATATTGGTTTCATCAGGCCAGAGAACCTTGTTTCCAGAGTATTTAGGTGCCCGTGGCAAACTCCAAGCGGGCTGTCTTGTGCCTTTTTCTGAGGAGTGGCTCCTGTCTGGCCACTCTACCATAAATGCCCGATTGGTGGAGTGGTTGGAGATGGTTGTCCTTCTGGAAGGTTCTCCCATCTTCACAGAGGAACTCTCCAGCTCTGTCAGAGTGACCATCGAGTTCTTGGTCATCTCCCTGACCAAGGCCCTTCTCCCCTGATTGCTCTGTTTTGCCGGGCGGCCAGCTCTAGGAAGTCTTGGTGGTTTGTTCTGGGGACCTTCAATGCTGCAGAAATGTTTTGGTACCCTTCCCCAGATATGTGCCTCAACACAATACGGTCTCGGAGCTCTATGGACAATTCCTTCGACCTCATGGCTTGATTTTTGTTCTGACATGCACTGTCAACTGTGAGACCTTATATAGACAGGTGTGTGCCTTTCCAAATCATGTCCAATCAATAGAATTTACCACAGGTGGACACCAATCAAGTTGTAGAAACATCTCAAGGATGATCAATTGAAACAGGATGCATCTGAGCTCAATTTTGAGTCTCATAACAAAGGGTCTGAATACTTATGTAAATAAGGTATTTGTTGTTTTTAATATATACACATTGCAAAAAATGTCTAAAAACCTGTTTTAGCCCTGTCATTATGGGGTATTGTGAGTAGATTGATGAGGAAAAAAATAATAATCTATTGTAAATTCCATAAGCTTTGACTAAATGCGTTAGCAGACTCTCAAATTCCAAATTGTCCTTGGATAACTTTAAAAAGTTTACCTAATCAAATTGTCCTTGGATAACTTTAAAAAGTTTACCTAATCAAATTGTCCTTGGATAACTTTAAAAAGTTTACCTAATCAAATTGTCCTTGGATAACTTTAAAAAGTTTACCTAATCAAATTGTCCTTGGATAACTTTAAAAAGTTTACCTAATCAAATTGTCCTTGGATAACTTTAAAAAGTTTACCTAATCAAATTGTCCTTGGATAACTTTAAAAAGTTTACCTAATCAAATTGTCCTTGGATAACTTTAAAAAGTTTACCTAATCAAATTGTCCTTGGATAACTTTAAAAAGTTTACCTAATCAAATTGTCCTTGGATAACTTTAAAAAGTTTACCTAATCAAATTGTGAGCTACATTATTTATTTTAGAGAGATGTAAATACCTGATGGAAAAGCTAAATCCTAACTGCTCGACATTTGGCATCTGAAATAAAACATTTGGCATTCACCTTTTGACAACATTGCGAATGTGAATCAAGGAATTCATCCTCAAATTGGATTATACAGCAATGACTGTACATTACAGATGTTAGGTTGAATCAAAAAATATCTCACTCCTATAATTGAAAATGATGAGGTGCAGACATTTCAATCATGTCTGCAGAACTCAACCATGGGAGGCTGCCACTCTGCCGTTAATGGCCTTTTTGTGAGGCAGTGCCATAATCCACTTCTGAGGGGGAAATTGAATCTGCTAGAAGGCCTGTCCCTGAATCGCTTTGGAAAAAAAGTAAAATGCCATTAATCCTAAAGAGCTCTTAGCAGCCAGGATGGGTTTGAAGATATTCATTACTGGAGTTCCCTAACAGACATAAGTGGTGTGATAAGTTTTACTTTGTGGATATTTGTACAGAGTTGAGGAACTAGATAGCATTATCCATCTAGCCTACCTCACATTCTAGTGTTTAGTGCATTATGACATCTGACCAAAAATCTATTAAATCAACTAATAATAATGTGAATACAATGTGACAATAGTAGATAGACTTGTTATATTGTGAGCAAACCTGTTAAAACATTGCCAAGTGTAGGCTGGCTGATATCTTACCGTTTCCAACTGGTCCATCAGTTTCACAAGAAACTTCCGACATTCTGGGGTTTTGCTGTCCAGTTTCATTCCCGTCTGCATGGCATAAAGCCGACCTGATAGAGAAGGAAACAGGTATCACTATTTAATCTCAGAGCAATGCGTCAGTGGTGACGTTTCACTGAAAATGTTTCTACAATATCAAAATGTCAACACCCTCTGGTTCCCAGATCTGATCATCTTTAAAACACCAAGTTGATATGGTAAGAGCAAAAGTGGACTGGGTACATTGTTCTGTATGTTATGTGGAGGAAATCAAAAATGTGTTTTTGCGTTCACGATGAGGTCTTTCAAATTAAAGTACCCTAATAATTTGTCCAGCATGCAGTCTGAGAACCTCTAGAAATAGGCCTTACGAGTTTCTTAAAACTTGAGCCTTACTTGATTATTTTCACATTCCTCTGTTAGTTATGACACTCACTTTGGGTGAAATTATTCATCCTCTCAACAGTGCAAGTCTGTGAAAGAGGCTGTGTAAATATTAGCATTATTGCGGTTGTCTCCTTAGCATTGTACCACTGAGCACATAACAGCCTGGATACACAGTCTTGGCTCTCATGTTTTTAAAAACACACTGTCCGTCCACCCTCTCCTCCATGTTGCCAGATCCTTGCATGCTTCAATTGTATGCATCCAGACTCTGGACCATTAGCGCCCTTCTCTCAGTTTTCAGAGATTTAAAACATGCGCACACCCAGACATCTGGTGAGGGATAGTCCCATGAGCCTTAACGTCTTCGCTGTGTGCAACTTTTGGACGCACACTGAATGTTTGAGACATCACTGCCAAGTCCAACAACTCTGGGCTTACAGCTGTTTCGAGTGCTGCAGTTTCCAACCAACAAAGAAAATACTTATTTTCCACCATAATTTGCAAATTAAATTCATTAAAAAATCCTACAATGTGATTTTCTGGATTTTTTCCTCTCTCATTTTGTCCATCATAGTTGAAGTGTACCTATGATGAAAATTACAGGCCTCTTTCATCTTTTTAAGTGGGAGAACTTGCACAATTGGTGGCTGACTAAATACTTTTTTGCCCCACTGTATGTAGGCTGTAGAACAATAAAACAAAACAAGTATAACCAGGAAAATGTAGAAGAAAAAGCATGATACTGACTGTTTTGAATGGTAGTCTAGAGCCTGAGGTGTGAGGCTCGGAGTCCCTGAAGGACTTCAGTCAGAGCCTTAATAATGTGCTGTCTCCAACCGGGACAGAACAACAAATCGCGCCAGCTGTAGTTCAAAGTCATTAGCTAGACAAAAGGCAGGCATGTGGACTCTGCTTACCCAGAACCCATGTAGGTGTTCTCCTCTCTAATGAAGATAACACCTTTCACCACCCACACATTGGCAATTTAAATGCACACAGGTTGATGGATGCTGCTGTCCCTAAGGAGATTAAAAGGTGAGCCACTAGAACAGCTTGTAGCCTATAGCCTGTCTAGCCAAGGAACATGGAACAAGGATCTGCCATTTTTCGAAAGAGTGACCATGCAAATTGCTAAGCAAATCATAGAATAGGCTACACCAAACCATGAGCAAGCACAATATTTCAGCGAATGTTTGTTACCAAAATGACAATGTAAAGTACTGTATTTTATTGAGCTCGTCAGTAAGACCAGTGATGCACTTGTCATTCTGAAGTTGACAACTACCTTTGCCTCAAAAGCAACAGGCTTCTATAGACCTGCCTGTGAGCTGAAGAGGACAGAAAGTAGGCAAGCCAACATCAGCTTCCATTTCAGCAGCACATCAATAGACTAAATCAGCAAAGTCACATTTCCAATCATTACATTGTAAAACACAGTGATTCCCAGCAGAAAAGAAAAAAGCAAATATGCCCAGCTGGGAGTGCTCTAAGTAAGGCAGAAATACAGTGGGTTCATTTAAATAAAGGCACCGGTCTTTGACACAAGGCTGCTCTCAGTATGAAGCCTATGAGTGGGAAATGTTTAATGTTTCACTGTAAATGTCAATGTTTACAGACCAAGGAATGCGGTAATCATTCTTGTCCAGATCAACAGTGATGGGTATGAGGCAGTGAGGCAGTAACAGACAGCAGACAGTGCATTTGGAAAGTATTCAGACCTTCACATTTTGTTACGTTACAGCCTTGTTCTAAAATTTATTAAATACATTTTTTCCCTCATCAATCTACCCACATTACCCAAAAAGGACAAAGTGAAAACAGTTTTTTATAAAAAACGTATTTACATAAGTATTCTGACCCCCTTTTTTTTATGAGACTCGAAATTGAGCTGTGGTGCACTGTGTTTCCATTGATCATCCTTGACATGTTTAAAAAACATGGAGTCCACCTGTCGTAAATTAAATTGATTGAACATGATTTGGAAAGGCACACACCTGTCTATATAAGGTCCCACAGTTGACAGTGCATGTCACAGCAAAAAACCAAGCCATGAGGTCGAAGGAATTGTCCGTAGAGCACCGAGACAGGATTGTGTCGAGGCACAGATTATGGGAAGGGTACCAAAAAATGTCTGCAGCATTGAAGGTCCCCAAGAACACAGTGGCCATCATTCTTAAATGGAAGAAGTTTGGAATCACCAAGACTCTTCCTAGAGCTGGCCGCCTGGCCAAACTGAGCAATCAAGGGAGAAGGGCCTTGGTCAGGGAGGTGACCAAAAACCCGATGGTCACTCTGACAGAGCTCCAGAGTTCTTCTGTGGAGATGGGAGAACCTCCCAGAATGACAACCACCTCTGCAGCAGTCCACCAATCATGGTAGAGTGGCCAGACGGAAGCCACTCCTCAGTAAAAGGCACATGACAGCCCGCTAGGAGTTTGCCAAAAGGCACCTAAAGGACTCTCAGACCATGAGAAACAAGATTATCTGTTCTGATGAAACGAACACTTTGGCCTGAATGCCAAGCATCACGTCTGGAGGAAACATGGCCCTATCCCTAGGATGAAGCATGCTGGTGGGATGTTTTTCAGCGGTAGAGACTGCAAGACTAGTCAGGATTGAGGGACAGATGAATGGAGCAAAGTACAGAGAGATCCTTGATGATAACTTGCTCAAGAGCGCTCAGGACCTCAGACTGGGGGCGAAGGTTCATCTTCCAACAGGACAACGACCCTAAGCAAACAGCCAAGACAATGCAGGAGTGGCTTGGGGACAAGTCTCTAAATGTCCTTGAGTGGCCCAGCAAGAGCCCGGACATGAACCCGATCGAACATCTCTGGAAAACCTGAAAATAGCTGTGCAGAGACGCTCCACATCCAACCTGACAGGGCTCGATCTACAGAGAAGAATGGGAGAAACTCCCCAAGTACAGGTGTGCCAAGCTTGTAGCGTCCTACCCAAGAATCAAGGCTGTAATCGCTTCCAAAGGTGCTTCAACAAAATACTGAGTAAAAAGTCTGAATACTTTTATTTAACTAGGCAAATGTGATATCAGTTTTTTTTTTTATGTATGCATTTGTAAACACCCGTTTCTGCTTTGTCATTATGGGGTATGATGTGTAGATTGATGAAGGGAAAAAAAGATTTGATCAATTTTAGAATAAGTACAAAAAGTGGAAAAAGTGAAGAGGTCTGAATTCTTTCTGAATGCACTGCAAGTCTGTTTCAATTATAAATGATGCCATCTAGGCTAAATCCCACATTCAAGGCAGCTATATAATAACGCGGCCTAATCGAGTGAGAAAATACATATATTTCTTTGTTTCTCAAGTTTCTGACAGCAGTACCCCACCTGGAATGCCATCATAGTGTATGGCCGGTTGAATGCTGCTGCATTAAAAATGAACAAGGAAAAGCCTGGGGCTGGAACCAAAATGCCAGACTGGGCCTGTTAAATGGTTATCTCCATCTCTCCAACGATAACACGGACTCAATTCAAATGTCAATTGAACATCAAACCCCGGAGGGACACGGGTTAAGGTCACCAACTTATGAGACAGAAGCAGAACATAATAATACAGTCACTACTTTAGGGTTCAATTTGATCCTATTCAGTTCAGTTTAGATAGACACTATTTCATATGCTCCCCATAATTACATGTATTGTTAATAGGCTTCACCCTCTATCATCTATCAAAACAATATAACAATATTAATCATTGAGAACACTGTTCAAAAAGTTTAGGAACAAAAAAATTTGAAAATCACTGTCTTTAACCACAGACAATGGCAAGCTGAGAATGAAAATGTCTCGCCAAAGTATGCCTGTCGATATTTCCTAAACAATTAACCACAACCAAAGCCATGGGGATCAATTTGTTCATATGATGTTGGTCACAGCACATCACAGTGGGCACCCACAATCTCATCCTTTGTCAAGCCATTACGCTCATACAGCATTAACAGCCAATTTTCCTCCCGTGAAACAATGCAACACTGAGACCATTCACGATACAAGGCCATGAAAATAGAAACCATAATTCAACTGTACTTCAGGGGGGAAAAAAATCATTTTGCCATGGGCAGAACTTTTTATGTGAGTATGTTGAGTAAGGGAACAACATGGATGGCCAGAGTGGTTACAGCATTCTCTCACAAGTTTTTGGAAATCATCTCTCGCCCAGACTGAGATGTAGGAGAATGACAAACTACAGTGTCCAATGATATGTTGACATAAAAAGGTGACACAAAAATAGACAGTCAGCAGCAGTCATTCGTCCTCTAGCCTACTTTGATTATATAGAAATATTGAATGCAGTTTAAAGGATAAACTCTTTTCATTAGTCCATTGTTGACATAGTCACAAAATGGTTTGCTTGTCAGCAATCAAGTTGTCAAGATATATAAACTGTCAAAATACAGAAATCTTCCCTGTATGCTGCACTATGTAGCCAATTTTCCCGGGATCAGTGTCCTCTACTGTTGACAGTCCTCTTCGAAGAGAATGTTCAAGAATACTCCCCAATCTTACAAGAAGTAATTTAATATTTTTCCCCATACAACGGTGCTTTCACAGAAACAGGAAAGTGGTAGTTGAAACACCACAACGCAGGCCTACGCTAAGACATCCTTGTCAATATATCTTGAAGCAACAAAACCGCCTATAACATTCGGTCAATAATCTTTCGGGTTTCAGAACTATTAGAATGTAACTAGCATCCTTGTTAAATGGTTATAAATGGGAAGAATACATGCTTGTCCTGGCATGCATCCCCTACGCAAGCTTGACGTTAGACATTAAAAAAAATGAAATGTAAAACTGTGTGAGCCGAGACCTCAGTTTGGACGTGACCAAGTGTTTTCACTGACATCTGCAGTGAGAACAGAATTGTGTATTCTGGAATGCTAGCCTGCGTACTCGCTCTCCTCACTACAAGGATGTTATTATGTAGCTGCATTTCAATCCAAAGGCTGGGTGAACTCCAGGAAGCGGGAGGGAAAACAATGTTAAAGAGAGCCTTTTCCATAAATGAATACTGTAGCACAGCGACATGGTGCAGGGGTCTACACTAGTTGGAAAGATACAGGTGCCACAGTCAAGAAAAGGGGTACTTGGGTTAAATAATGGTGGTTAAAGGGGAATGGAAACACTAGGATTTAGAACGCCAGCTAACTAACTGTAAATGGCAATATTGGCAGATAGATTGATGGAAACTACAATCTAATTGTCTGCATCACTTCCAATCCTCCATATATATTTTTTTAAATAATATATATAGTTTTTTTTTTTTTTTACCCTGCAACCCTACCACACATCCCCCAATTGGGGCAAACTAGTGAATAACATAGGCCTGTATTTCCAGCTAATACATACTATATACATTTTATGGGCACAATAGTTCTAATTTGTTTGTTTTTACTCCTGTCCTTCCTTTACCATCAACCATCAATTTCTGATGTCCATCCGGTTTGATTTCCATATCTTTCAAACTGTGCTCTTTCAGTTCTTAAACTATACATGTTTTACAGGCACAGGATTTTTTACATTAGTTATGTAGTTGATATTAGCTGTTATTACTCCCAACCTTCAGCTCAATTCAACCCCTCACATCATTCTCTTAACACCATCAATATTGGATTTCTATTTGCCATATTTTTTTTTACTGTGCTGTGATGTTTCACAAAAGCTCTGAAGCTTTCTATTCTCATTGTTTATTTTTGCTAAAACTATTATTTTATTATTGATCGATTGACTATTACTTTTCAGATCGCCCATTAGTGCTATCTGCAGGGTTAGCTCCAGGTAAATATTGCAATTCCTCAGGCATTCCTGGACCTGTGACCAAAAACAAGCTACATTTGGACAGTACCAAAACAAATGATCTAATGATTCTGACTCTTCGCAGCAGAATCTGCAGAGCTGGTAAGCTTGTATCCCCCCATATAAATAACATTTTATTGGTTGCAAGAATTTTGTATAATAATTTTGAATCCGGCGTCGTTTTGCATATCTCTTCATAAACCATGCGCCATGGAATCGGTACGTCAAAAATCTATTCCCATCTATATGGCACAGCTGTCAATTGTTTGGTCCTTACATTTAACTGGTATAGTTTTTTATTTATCATAATTTTATTTAACCATTTATAGTCTTTAATGTAGGGCCGGCTTTTGCTTGACTCTGAAGTCAGCGATGTTGATGATGGTCGGTCGGTAACCCCTACACACCATAACCCTCGAAATTGAAAAGGTAGGAGCAAGCAGAGCGCCTCAACGTAGGCCTATGACTCCTTTCCATTCGTAAACTCCCGGTTGACGCATCGAAAGTTCCCTTCGCGATGAAGTCATCCTCCGCGAAGAGCTGGTTGCAGATCCTGCTTGCCCAAGCTGACCTGTCATTACTTATTTTTTGGGAGCCAATTCCTACAGCCTGTTACTGTACAGTTCATGTTTGAATTACTACTTGATTTTGCCATCTTCCTGAGCTCTCGAAAACTTAATACCAGACAATTTGCGTCACTGGCGTCAGTCGTTACTATGGCAATTTAAAATGGCGCTGCCCACAGCTCAAATAAACCTTGTCGACGATCAAAATACTAAATATAGAGATATTTTTTTCTGCTACATGCACATGTTTAGTATTAGTAGATTGAATACACCTGTTCGCTTAGATTTATTTCCTAAAGTGTTCCCTTTCCCCTTTAAAATCACAAAAACGTATTTAAAATCATGAATTTGCCTTGTTCTAGAATCTATGGAACAGCTCATATAGGCTACTATGTATAGCCTATTCAGCCTAGATTATGAACATTGCACAATAGGTTTAGCCTATGTGGAATTGGTCAATGTAATGTTACGGCTTGACGATAAAGATGAAAAACACACCTACCTAGATCTTTCATCATTGACAACAAGAATGATTGTTACACCACTCTTTTGTAAAGCCCGCCATCACTGTAATCCACCAAACTAATACATCAGCCTTAGGCTCCTATAGCCTTGAGTCCCCTAACCATGAATGCTTGACCAAAGAGAAAGCTCATTTGCTATTCAGGTGGTTTCATCCATTAACATTTCAGGCTAATAACTGAGAGAAATAATCATAATGTCACACTACTTTAAAGGTAGACTAATCAATTGGATCCTATTCAGTCTGGTTCAAATAATGGTAGCTATTTTCTTCGTGAGTTTGATTTACATTGGACCTTTGAAGCTAAATAGCCTAGTCTGGCTGACACCTAACTTGAATCCTCCTGATTTCAGAGTCTGGAAAGGCTCCTTGATGTTGTCAACATGATGTGATGATAATGAATGGGGCTTTGCTTTTTACTGGTTGGGTCTTCTCTGCGTCTTTCTCACTCAAATATCCACATGGACAGCCACACAGACCCGGAGTGTCGCCCCCTACCAATACAACCGTCAGATTTTCTAATCCAAACAATGAGAGGTCTTAACCCCCAAGGAATGTGTTGTTCAGAGAACAAATCAAAACTCTTGCACAATTTCTGTGCGAATACAAAATTGACAACGGGCTCCTGTCCAGAGCAGTGCATCCAAGTCACGTGGGTCGCGTTAGCCAGGCTAAGAACAGCCTGGGCTTTTGGCTACCCTGCAATCAAGTGGGGGGCTACATCGGTCTTGAATCTTTGAATTATACTAAACAAAAATATAAATGTAACATTTAAAGTGTTGGTCTCATTTTTCATGAGCTGAAATAAAAGATCCCAGAAATTCTCAATAGGCACAAAAAGCTTATTTATCTCAAATTTTGTGCACCAATTTCTTTACATCCCTGTTAGTGAGCAATTCTCCTTTGCCAAGATAATCCATCCACCTGACAGTTGTGGCATATCAAGAAGCTGATTAAACAGCATGACCATTACACAGGTGCACCTTGTGCTGGGACAATAAAAGACCACTCTAAAATGTGCAGTTGTGTCACAAAACACAATGCCACAGACGTCTCAAGTTGAGGGAGTGTGCAATTGGCATGCTGACTGGAGGAATGTCCCACAGAGTTGTTTCCAGATAATTGAATGTTAATATCTAGACCATAACAACATTCTTTTAGAAAATGTGGCATTTCACCCAACCGGCCTCACAACAGCAGACCACCAGCCCATGACCTCCACATCCGGCTTCTTCACCTGCGGGATCATCTGAGGAGAGGGGGGGTGTTTAGGAATATTTCTGCAGACAGAAATATTCCCCTTGTGGGGAATTCCGATTGGATGGGCCTATGCCATCCCAGGACCACCCTTGCACAGTCATGTGAAATCCATAGATTAGGGAGTAATGCATTTATTTCAATTGACCGAGTTTCAATTGACCGATATTTCAGTCAAATCTTTGAAATTGTTGCATGTTGCATTTCTATTTTTGTTCAGTATAGATTCATAACAATGAAGAACTGCTCAACCATAAGGTTTCCAAACAAAAGGCAGAATCATGTTGAGAGAAGTAGTCAGTGATTATGGCTCTCAGCTCTACAACCTCCCAAAGACAATTGTTGAGTCATTCAGAGACATGTTGGTGCTGACCTCCAGTGGCATGCTGAATTAATGGTCCACTCTGCCGCACATTGGCCGTGCAACAAGGAACTCTGACGCTGAAAGACATTCAACCATCTTTGCTTTAGTCCAAACAAGCCTAAATAAAAATTAAAATCAGACAAAATTGGAAAAGTCAAGAAAAAAACGAAGTTACTACTACACTTTGTCTAAACCCCATCAACTGACAATCCCCCCCCTTGCTATAACATTATTTTTTTGCAGATCAATATTCATAATAGTACACACAAAAAAACAGGACAGACATCCAAAGGACACCAATTACTTTACTGATTTCCTTTCAATTCTACCAACACACCCACCATTCCAATTTGAATGAACAACCCAGGCGGGCAGTGGTCCCAAACTGGAAAAATATGTTTCCAAGCATATTTGGCTAATCCACCTCACAGCATGTTCTGCACATCCCATTCAACCAAAGGCAGCCATTGTCAGTCAACTGGATCTCTGTAATGAGCCATGTTAAAGCGTGTATTGGCAGACAGCAGCCCCTCTCAATGGGAGCCTATCAGGCTCCAGCTTCCAGAAAGGAAGGCCACAGTATACTCTCAGTGAGTGAAGCATTCTCCAACAGTCCATATTACACATGGTTCGCTATAGTAACCTGGTAGAAACGACCAACGTGGATATGTTAGGGCCGATGCCGATTTTTGGGAGTCAAGGAGGGTGAGGGCCGATATTCAGAATCATTACATTTGAATATTGATGACATTTCTTAGACACAGCCATGTCTGCATTAATTTATCAATTTTAAAATCAAACAATACATTGGACTTAGTTTTTACCAAACTACATAACGGTATTATTATTTATTTTTTAAATGGTAAATTTCTTGATAAACTGGGTAAATTAAGAGGGCATAGGCCTACTCACAACACAGGTGAATGCATATTAAATAGGAATGTGCATTGAGATATTGAGCTTGTTTTGGAGTCTATGGTGCTGACCTCTCATTGTTTTCCTTCCATTTGGGACTGATATTAGTCTACTGATCAACAACATTCGCATCGAAGCACCACTCCAGCATGTCACGCCTGTATGGAAAGACATCATATAGGCATATGTACATAACATCTAACAAGAACAAGGCTAGTAACAAAGATGAAAATTACTCAAATCTGCCCATAATTTGAGATGTGAGAAAGCACACACGTATTGCGTGCTGATCTACAGCTTCATTGGTCCATAAACATGCAGGACGATTCTTAGGTAGCTAAACCTACTGCCAATCTTTATTTAGGCATTTAAATACACTTCCTTCTTTCCCTATTACAACAATCTAATCAACTGTCAACTAGGGCTTTCGCTGACCGAAAGTCTGTTCTTTTGACCAATCGATTGGGATTAATTTTAAAACGTGTATTTTTCTATATAGACACCACATTTGTTGTTTTTTACAGACCACGTAACTAGGCCTAGGAGTCCTAGACAAAGCGAGTGCAACAATATCCGTAGGCTAGTTATTGGTTTTGTAACAATACCCAAACATGCAAAGGAGGATATTACATTTTTCAATGTTTGTGTAGCTATTCAGGACACATCCCCATGAAGAAAATTCCATTCATAACTATGCATTTCTGTATAGTACAAATCAGGGACCCATGATGTCATTATGTTTCCGCCATTCTGTTCTAGTGTTCAATAACCAAAAGAGGTTAAATTTAAGGTGTCATTATAGCTGACTCCCCATTCCTTCTGCAGACATCTTTGAATATAGATTCAGAGTAGATATTTAACCGTTTTTGGAAAACATGGTCAAATCAAATTTTGGGATATTTAACCATCATTCTGTTACCAAATTTTACATCTGCACTGTCCTTGGAGTAAATGTTTTTTTGCACAATTTTTACCGGACATTTTTTAAATTAGTCCTTGAGCAAAAATGTGTCCTTTTGCACAGAGTTGTATGGTTTGTTTAATTTTGTAATCAATGGCTTTTGTTTGGCATCATTTTAAAGTGATACATTTTCAAGTCTCAGCGTCATTCTGTTACCATGGAATTGTCGACACACACACATACTGAACAAAAATATAAACGCAACGTGTAAAGTGTTGGTCCTATATTTCATGAACTGAAATAAACATGAATTTAAAAAAAATTGTATGCTGACTGTAGGAATGTCTACCAGAGCTGTTGCCAGAGATTTGAATGTATATTTCTCTACCATAAACTGCCTCCTACATCGTTTTAGAGAATTTGGCAGGGCGTCCAACTAGCCTCACACCACGTGAAACTACCCAAGCCCAGGTCCTCCACATCGTTTGAAATGGTTGCATATATAAAATAATTGTAGTTTTTCCTTCTATCCACTTTGAGATTATTCTTGTATAATGAAAAGCACTTAACAATTTTAACACATTATTATAGTGGAGATATCTTGGTTACTAAACTTTGCATGATTTTGTTCTGAGAGCCGAACGCAACTTGCCCAGCCAGTCAGATGAACTCGTGGATATCATTAGGTCTCTGCGTGCAGTTTGAAATAAGTTGCTAAGTAGCGCTAGCTCTATTGCTAACTGCCGTAAGTACAATTGCTGGAAGTCTATGGGTATCTGCTAGTACGTTAACGCTAGTTCGCATTGGTTTGCGAAACTACCTCTAACTTCTGTTACGAGATGTTCCCACGCCAATAGATGGCGCTGCTGTTGTGTGTATTCTACTGTAGTGAGGAGTGAGCTAAATTATGCATTACGTACTATGCACTGAATGGAGCTGTATGCATGCTACCCAAAGATGTTGAAGTAAAGACATTCTTATCAACATTACCTTGCTATTGTATTGAATAATCAGCATACAAAACAGCTTCCTTTATACTGGACACAGAGACATAAAAATTGTATCCACAAGTTAATCTAACTCTGGGGAAGTAGATAACGGGCATCAATGACAAAATCCCGAAGTATCCCCTTTAAATTTAGGTGGCTGTCGCTCATAATATTTTGAAGGCAAAAAGTCATTTGTGTAAATAAACTACCGGCAATCCATCTGAAAGAATTTAAGGTTGCAGGAGGGGTCTAAATCAAGTCATTTGAGGACGTTTTGTTATGTTGATTCTTCTACAGAAAGGGATTGTCACAAAATGTACCCAACGTTAGGCACATATCTTCCTTACACTGTCTGGCAAGTCAGATAACCAGCCATGATCTTACCATATAACTGCTTTTTCGCAAAGGTGGCAAAGCATGTTAGCTAGCTAACGTTAGCTACTTTGAGCATTGTCTAAAGCAGACCTTTCTAAACCAGTTCGCTATGCTATGCACCTCGACTACTGTTGTGGAAGCAAAAAGCCGACTGAAACAAGCAAAGGTGCAGGAAGTGCGCTTACTTAGTTACCCGCTAGTAAGACTGTCAACAAGAAAACTTGTCAAAGTTGTAGCTGGCAAGATGATTCGTTAGTCGCTACCATTAACTATCTGGTGTTATGATTCCATAGCTAACGTTAGCTAGCTAACCTCTCTACGCATCTCATAACATTACGGATTTACATGTTCGCAATAGTTAGTTACCTAACGTTAGCTATTTGATTTGACGATGCATAGTTATGCCGATACGTTTACAGATGATTGGCAACTAAACGTTAGCCGAGTTGGCTAGTACAAACTCACAGTAATAAGCCACGACAGGATCCCTCTTCTCATGTTCCTGTGCAGTTCTTAGATAGTGCTGAATGGCTTTTAGCTGTGGTGGAAGAGCCATCTCTAAGAATATCAATAACAGATTAATCAACAATCGAAATGTGGATCGCTAGTTATCTATATATATATTTTTTTAATGTTCCTAATCGCGCAGAATTCTTCTGCTCCTTGTTCAACACGTGTAGCGCCATCTGCAGGACCGGAGGACTATCAAAGCAAAACAGCATCATATTGATATTCATTACTGTGTACTGCAATGCATTCCACTGTGATCTCAAGAGCTGTGTAGCCAACAATATTATAAAATGCATGTAATAACAATCAATGAGAATTATGGCATACCTGTGCAGTAAACTGTCATCAAGGAACTGCATGCAGCTTGTTGTTTGGGGAGTGGTTCGACACCACAATGATCTGCTGTGATTACACTGCATATTGACCTTTCCCCCCAAGAGATAGCATGGGGCTATCATGAACACAGGGTATGTATAGAAAGCAACTGAAACTGGGCATGCAGCAGTCCTGTTAATCTAGGGTTGCTTTGTCAATACAAAAGTTTGTCAGTACATTAAAGCTGCTGCATAGCACCACCTCTAACAAAAAAACAAATCTAACTGATACTTTTGAAACATAAGAACATTTTTGATCCTAAGCTAAAAAGCAACAGACAGATTTTTTTTTGAAACATCATACTGTAGAACAATATTGTCCTAAGATGAGTTGGTCATAAAATGTGCCCCTTTTATTAAACAGAGCTGAGAAGTTCTATGCATTTTATAAAGAACACTCAGTCAAAACAGACAATAGATGTAATAGAATTCAATTACCCTAAGAAATGTAAACATAGCAACCAAACATGAGTCAAAATAAAAAACCTACGTAACAGATAACTAATTGATCCCACTTCCCTAAAATACTCCTCAGATTTACTGACAACCAAATGAATGTCATTCCTTCTTTTAACAGTTACCTCAGCTTTTCTGTACAAAATGAAAGAGGCAAACTTTAAAACTACCCATCTGTCACAAATACCAGAAAGCAGTATGCCATATTGTACCTGAGATGATACATTTAGCTGAAAATAACAAAAGTTGGATGGATGCCTGATAATAATTTACAGATACAAAACAAAAGAGGTAATCATTTTCAGTACAGCAACAGCACAGTGTTAAATCAAAAGCATAATACTTCAAGCTATGAAAAGGGTCTTAAAATAGTCAACTATATGGTTTAACCATCCACACTGTGACCAGCAGACTTATCAGCAATCACACTTAAATCTACAGTGATGTGCAGAATCTGCATGATAAATCTGGTAGCATGGAAACCCATCTTCTTTAACTTATTATTATTGTTATTGATACCATTCCTATATATAGTATTTCAAAACCTTAATTTCACAATCATCAAATGAGATGTGCAAAAATCTGTCAAATTTAAAACTAATTTGAGAACCTTTATATAGTCCGGTACTTCAATTCATACAAAATGTACAATTACTAATGTATTATGACCTGAAAATAATTCAAGCCAAATATTGAAATCAAATCTAAGCTTCATTAGGTGAATTTTTTGCCTGTCTATGCCTTAAAATGACAAATTTTCAGCTTCTGTCGTAGGGTATCAGGATGTTACCATTGATGACATGACATTGGCCATATGTTGTACTGGACAATTAGATTACATTACTGTGGGATGTAGGTTTGTCTATAGGCCCCTAAAAAGACTACAAGAATGCTATAAAACTTTTCACTGGGTACAAATATGGAAAATATTAGAATTACTGGTAACACGTTTCTTTCTTACGTGGGCCAATGATTGAAAGCTGCATATGTCACAACAATATCATTAGTCTATTGACAAAGTAAGGTTTAAATCTGTGTGACTTGACTTAAACAATGGGATTATGGAAAGAAGTGTCTGAGTGTCAACTCCCAACAAAAAAAGCAGAGGTATGTCGTTTTCGGCATTGGTGTCCATGTGAGACCTGGATAGACACACAGAAAATTGAAATGTGATCAATTACTCTGTAGCAAATAACACACAGGTCATTGATTGGTCAAATAACCCAATCTCCTACAGAGTATCTCAAATATCTCAGCAACACACAGCAGCACCGTGATCCCAGTGAAAGTGTACATTGCACTTAAAAATATGGTCTTTTCAAAGTGTTCTGGCACCATGCATTTTGTGACATTGAACGTCTTTTCTAGGGCACTGGCATCACACATGTAGAGTGGGTGAACCTGGAAACCAAAGAGATGGCTCTGCAACCAAAAAGCGATGACTTCCAGAATAATTCTTAGCAGGACAGAGATGATGTAGAAGACGGTGTATATAGGTCTCTGAAGGATATCCTCCTGGTCAATGTTTTTACAGGCAGCATAGAGATGAAATACAGCTCCAGGGACTAAAACAGTTACCAACTGCAATGCCCAGAATACCTGCAAGCAGAATAACATTCTGGCTAGTGGAAAAACAACCTATTCACAAGTCCACATTGAACAACAGCATATATTTGAGCCCCTCTGTTAATGACATTGTTATTTACATTGACTTCAACTGGAACTTAATGACTGGAATGAATACTGTTGGGTTTAAATCACATTATACAATATCATCAGAATATTATAACGATGGTAGAGTGAAAATTCACAACTGTTTGTGGATCCTGACATATTACCAATGGTTTCTGTCTAGCTTGTATTCTATTATCAGATAGGTTAATGCAGGAAGCTGTCTTACCTGAGGTGTTATCGGCCTAAATTGGTTGTAACAGTAGAGGTTTAACTCCCTCCTGTCTGGATCACAGCTAAAATGGAGAGCTTCATTGCCATAGACTGCAAAGCCCAGGACGCCCAGAAAGAACATCCGAACAGAGCCAAAGAAAAGTGTGTGGAACTGGCCTATCACTGTCGGAGGCCTGAGCTAAAACAAACAGACAGAAAAAGGCTTTAAAACAGCATTTGTTTGTAAAATATAAAAATTGTGTGTGAAAACGGAGGAAGCAGAAGTAGGTTTATCATTTCATGAATTACACAAACTTTTGTGAACAGATGACACATTGGAATACACCACCCTCGTGAGAAAATAGCAGATGGACCAAATATCAGATCTAAATTAAACAATTTCAAAAATGTTTATTAAATCAGTAATGCATGGAGTATTTTGGTAATAGGTTATCTGTCATGTTTCAAACACAAACCTATACTGAAAGTAGGATATTTACTATGCTATATGTAACACGTAGTCATCTATCAACAAATGCAACAGTCTATCCACTATTGTACAGGTAGATGATATGGATGAATAATTCAGAGAACTCACTGGGCTCAAAGTGACCACGACCATCGTCCAATATTTTATATATTCTTGGTATCACCATACTTACACATCCTTCGTAAAAGTTCTTAATGTAGTTTAAAGACATGACTTGGCTGCTATTCTCCCAGTTCAATTATTGTAACCTGGGGCGTCATTGTCAATCTGCTGGCATCAGGCAAACCCAACTATACGTCTGAAGCTCCTAATGACCTTTTTGCAGCTGAAAGCCCTTGTCAATGCATATTTGTCTTTTATCCTTGGTGCCTTTATCAATTGACTCACTCAGTAG